>NW_027280519.1:102500-122500 GCF_046629955.1 Centroberyx affinis | reverse complement strand
TAACAGGGATCAGGAGTTCCTGGCCGGGACGAGAGCCCAGGGCCCCCATTATGTCAGAGCCACAGCTACACCCCCCCATCCCACTAATTGAATTGGCGTCTCCCAAAAATAACTCCCTCCTCTCTTCTGCCTGGTCTGGCCCTAATTATTTCTCTCTGTCTGTCTTTTTCCTTGTTCATTCCTCTTTATTTTCCCTGCATGCAGCTCTCTTCTCAGGGGAATACAGTGAACGATGTTCCTCTGTACCTCTGCGTCTTTGTTGCCGCAGAAATAGCCACTCGCTCCCTGGCGGCTCTCCCAGGCCTCCTCTTAATATACAGCCGCACACCCTCCACTGCCCGTTGTTCACATAACACGGCTAGTACAGCCCCACACAACACACTGTGTACTGCAATTACAGCTAATTTTACCATTGACTGGTGAGTTGAAATGAAGGATCACATGGCTGATGACGAGGGCTGGGAGGATTTTCTGACCCTTGGCATTATGAAACCTATTGTATAATTAAAAAAAAAAAAGCATAGTTGTAAATCTAAAAATAAGGCGGTTTTGCAAATCCCTGAGAAGTAGACCTTTTTGGAGATGGGAGGTTTTCACCCACATTGAGGGCTGTGTCTAAAGTGGTTCCTTTTGAGAAAGAACATACAGTAAAGGGCATGGGAATGGGAGCGCGGTGAATCACAGGTATTGCGGTAACCGCCGCCTCACTCTATATGAATCATAATGGGCCGAGGTCAGACTGCTGTACCATATTGGCAGCATATTGCAGGCTGTGTCACTGTTCCCTTGTGACTGCCTAACAACAGATTGACTCCCCCATACAGTGCAAACAGTGCATTTCTCCTTGACGGTGGTGCTGGTGCTGGGCGTATGTGAGCTATACTCAAGAGCTGCCTCCCTAAATAGCCTTCGCCGTCTCCAACCCTTGGCTGACTCTCAGCGTGGTTGACACTTAAGCTGCGTTCTTGGCATATTTGGTTTGCTTTCCCTGTGTGAAAAGAGATTATTCAGCAAAGTAAAGAACAATCGGCCCCCGCTACTGTGGCAGAGCTTGTGTGGCTGCAATTGCTAATCTCAGATAGCTGGAGAAATGGGGAGTGAAGGGGATGAAAGGAGGGATTAGAGGTATGATGGAACTGAAGTAGGGCGATTTAGGAGATTGAAGAAGGGAGTGGCAGGGATGGAGGTATGGATTAAAGGAGCTAAGGGCATACAGGAGAGTGGAATAAGGAGGCACTGCAGTGTATTCCTGCCCAGACACTTGATACACAAGAAAATGAAATAGAAAAAGATACCCGCACACTGGATTAATGCTCCCTTAGTAGTTTATTCACGGACATTTTGACCTCAGCTTGTCTTTGTCAGGTGTGTGCATGAGTGTATCTGACTTTTTCCATAGCCTTTGATCTGGAGTCTGTGTTCAGCCATTCAGTATTTGACCTTTGAGTTAGAAGGTGGTTGTAGTGCCCAGCTTTGCAGTGATATCTGCCCAGCTTGTCTCTTGACACTATGACACCTTAATGTTATGTATGACACTTTGCCCTGTGGCACAGGTCAAGAGGAAATGTTGTGGGCTGCTCCCGTTTCAATTTCTGGGAAATGAGATTGTGTCCGTTGCAGAGAAGGCACAGTGAAACTAAATATGGCTGCTATTCTTTGAATTGAATCTGTCAATAATGAGAAATTGGGGTCAGAATAATAATACCAGAACACAAAATTGAATTCCTTCGCTTCTAAATTATCTCAGCACCTAGCTGCGCTTGCAGTAAACACTCTAAACACATTTTTCTCCCCCTCTTTCTCTATCTATCTCTCTCTCTCTCTCTCTCTCACATTTTCTCTTATAGTTGCCATGCAGGCAAGCCATTCTGATTGGAAAAAACGTTATCAGCGGTGCACACATTTTACTTGGATTGTTTCCCAAGGAGAGGGCTCATTACTGGCCCGTTAGATAATCGTCATCAGCCAAAGTTGGCTCAGTGAGAACTCTCCCCATTGCCCCGAGGCTTCATTGAAGTCTGGAGTTCACAAAGGGGAGAAGGGGGAGATGATGGTAGAGAGAGAGAGAGGGGCTAAAGAGTGGTGTTGTATACAGCTCAGTGGGTAGAGCACAACACTATCACCACCATGGACTAGGGTTTGTTTTGTTTCCCACTGGGTCCACGAATGCTAAAAATGTATGCACTCAAGGTACTGTAAGGTGCTTTGGACAAGAGCGTCCACCAAATGGCATATTTGATCAGTGGAGGTGGGAGGGAGAGAAAGGGGAGATGGGAGATACGAGGAAGACTGATGGTACCACAGGCTGAACAGAAGACTTGGAGAGACCAGTGCATAGGAAGAGAGAGGGAGAGAGGAAGTGACAAAGTATAGAAGGGTAGAAGACAGAGGAAGGAGAAAGTAAAGAGAAGAGATAGGATGGAAGAGCAGAGGGAAAGATGTGAAGCAGTGGGAAGGACGAGGCTGGAGAAAGTATAGAGATTTGAGAGCAAGGGAGGAAGATGAAAGGGAGAAGGAAAGAGTTAATAGCATCAAGTTTCTCTAAACCAGTGCCAGCGTGATAATCCGCCTGGAAGCTGCGCATAATTGGTTCCCCTACTGCATATAGCCTTTAAAAATTGCTGTGACTTTGCTGTGGTGCTGTGGGTAAACTCATCATTAAAAATGCATTTGGCCATGTCAATATTAACACTCCTGGCATATGCGTATGCTTTAATAACTTTATTAATACATGTACTTAGAGCTGATGGTGAGTAAAGGAAGCATCTTTCAGTTTAATTGAATTAAATTTACACTAATGGAATTGATTAATATCATCCTATAATGTTATAAGTGGCGTAAAAGCCTGTATGTAGAGATATAGTTATATCAAATCCAAAGCCCAGCAGCGTAGATTGTCACTGTTCAGCAATGCTTTTTAAGGCAGGCTAAACAGGTTTATATGGTGTTTCTTGAAAGATGATTAGGCATGGTGAAGCAATATGCAAAACACGTTGAGTGATATAGATGACTACAGCTACATCATGTTAATTAAGTGAATTGAATTTAGTCAAGTATGTGGGATGTGAAATCTGTGATTGAGAGCCATCTCATGGACATCAGGTGTTCTTGCCCGTCACTCTCCTCTTTCTCTCCTCCTCTCTCCCCATGTTTCCTTGTGTGTATCAGAGTATTGACATACTTGATGCTTCAGCGTCCCTACAGGGAAAGCACCATCAGTCACAGAACGCAGCCTGTGAATCCATGTGTCTTTGTGTGCGCGTGCGCGTGTGTTCGTAAGTGTTCATCCCTTCATACGTACATGCATGCGTGCACATGTGTGTCTTTTTTTCTCAGACTGTTTACTAATATGCCACTTAGCTCAGCGGGCTGGAAAGCCTGAAGGGCAGATGTGATGTATGTGAAGAGATGGAGCAGGTCTATGCGTGCTTGGTGATGGCTGCTAGAATGAGTCCCTTCCCCCCATTTCACCGAAAGGGGGGGGTCTTCTTTATTTTATTTATTTATTTATTTATTTCTGTTCTGTGGTTCTCAAGGAGGAACTCCCACACCAGTTGTTAAATGCCCATTCACATCTAGTACCAAACTGTAAACTATAACTATAAACAGTAACATTGTTGCTCAAGCATTCACACTACAACGATATCTGTGATAAGTTCATCAGTAAATGAAGCATCACTGCAGTGAGTTACTGAATTCTCCCTTCTGTCTTAGAACTTGATCTGATTGGTTGAAAATGTTTTATTGCTGTCTCTGCATTAAAAAAATCACTCTGAGATCGAACCAAAAATATAGTTATAGTTATCGTTTTGGGATGTTTTTATAGTTAGCATTGTAGTGGGAACACATTCTCTTTACATTCTTTTTACTTAGAGAGATTTAAACCCTATATTTATAGTTATCTTTAAAGTTATCGTTATTGTTTATACACATGCAGTAAACGAATACTGTTATTATTTATATAGCCCTTCATCATAAGTCTCAAAGGACTTTGTACTCATACACATACACACATGCACTTGCACACGGATGCAAGTAATGATGCACGATTGAAAGGTGCTCTCTCTCACACACACACACACACACACACACACGCACACAGCAGGACCACACCAACTGAAACACCAAGCACTCCAAGGACTACATCGCATATCACCATGTCACATCCCACACACACACATACACATACACACGCACACACATACTCAGATCTCTCATTCTGTCACAGCTGAGGATAAATCCCCAAAGTATTCTGTTCTCTCTAAATGTCAGAGCAGCTTCCTCCTTGTGCATGACAGCCAGGGAGATCCCACTGCTGCTCCTGGGTGTGTGTGTGTGTGTGTGTGTGTGAGGTGAGCTGAAAGACCCCTCCCAGTTCATCTCCAGGTTACCTGCCTACCAGTTTAGAGAGAGAGAGAGAGAGAGAGAGAGAGAGAGAGAGAGAGAGAATTGCTTCACATTGTCCTTGCTGTGGTCACCTTGAGCTTCTCATACAGTCATACAGGTATTTTGCATAGAAAGCAACCATTCAATGCCTACTATTCAATAGATGCTAAAGATGAGAGAGAGGGAGGAGAGGGAGTAGAGAGAGCAAGGCCGAGTTTCCTCTTTATTCATGCAGTGAATGAATAAACCACCACAGCAAGGACACTGCCATTACTGATAAAGAAAAATGAATGTAATTAAAAATATACTACACTGTATAAATTAGCAAGATTCCCATTTGAAATACAAAGAATTATAGACTCAATGTTTAAAACTAGCTTTTTATTTCAATAAACTATATAAATAAGAACATTTCAGCTCTAAGAATTACACTAGAACCAACGCTGGGTCCAAAAGGATTGAGGAAACAAACCAGATATTGGTTACAGCTGCTTTTCTGCTGGCGCTTCATTATGCTTTATATTCATATGCCTCCTTCTGATACCTGCACACCTTATGTTTATTACTGACTGCAAAGCTCTCAGTCATCGTTTTACCTTGTACTATATGCTTGATTGGCCTGCTTTGTGCACATGCACTTTTTATTCATTGGCTCACTTTAATCTATAATGCCATTCTGGGTCTGCTTCCTTATCATTCTTACTCTTTGGTGGAAATTACCATTTCTAGTCACAGGAATTATTTTTGCTGTCTGTCCCTCAGGTGACAGTGAATCAGACAAAAGACCTTTCATGTATTGCAAACGTATTTCAAATTGAATGAGCATAAAGTTTCTCTCTTTTCTCTCTTCTACTGCCTTTTAGCTTTCATAAAGTAAATTTTGACTGCAGTTATACATTGTTTTTGTGTATTGTATGCCTACGAAGTCTTAGTTGTTGCTGCTTTCTTGGCCAGGTATCTCCTCAAAAAGAGATTTCTTATCTCAGTTAGACTTCTAAAATAAATAAATGAAAATTACCCCCAACCACCATTGCTACAATAAAACTAGGGGAAACTCTGGACCCCACTGTGTTTAGAGTGAGTAACTTGGAAGAGTTAATGGACGAGTCACCAGATGTCAAGCAGGAGTGTTTGGAGGAAGATGACACACTGTGGTGATTATATCTCTCCGTCATTTCAAGTGACTCAGCCTATGGTTTTCCAGATGGCATCGGTCGGAAGAATTACCTCGCTGGTTGAATCCCCAACCTCTCCTCCATCGTCTGAGATCTACTTACATGCTGATTTTCTGGAACCGATCAGAGCTGCTGTTTATCAAAGCTCTCAGAGCCGGAGTGCTGATGTACAGTCGCAGTCAAGAGAAATGCACAGTGCGGTGTGAAAATGACTATAACACCGATCAGCTTGCTGGAGAACTGGTTAGACAGGTTTCTAATCTTTTTCTCGAGGCGATACAAAATGCCTTGAGCGAGTACAACTGTAGAGTCAGTTTAGCCTTCCGGTGCCTGTCCATCAAATGTCTCAGCGCTGCCCGCTCTTAGTTGATTAGTCTACAATTCAGTGGTTAGGGCTTTAGTCGAATAATGAATCCCAGTGTTTGATTTAGCCTAGTTGGAGTATCAGGTGGAAAGGGTTTTGTGCATGAAGACATTTCAGATAATTATAGGTACGTTTTTACTCATAGAGAAGTTTATTAAATTAACATTTTAAATTATACTCCTGTGATCGTCTAAATAGTTTTGTTCCATGTGAGAAACTGTGCCCATGAAATGAACTCCCATTGCCTTTTACTTCATGGAAAACAGAGTATCTCATGCTGCACTAGTAGGAGTAAATATGAATTCCAGCCAATAAAAGCATCAAAAATGTTTTAACAATCCCACCCCCTTCGCCCCTCCCGTCAAATAAAACTGCCTTTCTCTCCCTGACTGATATTCCACTGGTTTGGACTTTTGAATGATCCCTCACTGCATTATGTCCGTTTCATGGAGTCTTCAAGTGGGTTCAAAAAACATGTATTTGCCACAACCAAGCATTTGCAAGTGTGACCCAGATCTGGATGAGAGAGGTGTCCCCCGCTCCCCTCGAGGACTCAAACAAGGTGCGAGATGCCGTCCCTCCCGGCTCGCCAGCCTGCCTACACCTGCACTTCAAACAAGAGCTTGCACACAAACCCCAACTGCCGAGCGCAAATAACCCTCTACCTCCAAATTTATGGCCCACGTGCCTGTCTCCCACTGCATTGCAGAGGAGAAAGAGAGAGAGTTGAGATGGTCTACTGTGGTCTGCTCTGCTCTCCCTCGGAGCTAGAGCTCAAGTTGAATGAACTGTGTAGCTCAGCTTCACCCAGTTGGGGTCCAAATGCAAATTATCCGCTGTGATTGAACCATAATTTCCACTGTTCTCATAGCTACTTTTACCCTGGAGCAGATGAGAATCCTACCAGCTCCAACACACACAGGGCTGACATAGATAGGAATGCATGCGTGCACACACAACTCGCACACACACTCATACACACGTACACAACACAGTCTGTTAATATGTCATTCAAGGCCGGATAACAGCAGGAAAGGATCCATACTGAGATATTTCATCATGTTCTCTCCTGCTACACAATAATAGACTGAGAGAGGCTAAACATCTCCAGTGCACACACATATACGCACACACGAGCACACACACACACACACACACACACACACACACACACACACACACAGGAGAGTCAGATCTTCACACTCTAAATTGCCCACTTTCAATTTAAAGCACCTTGAACGCTTGGAAAAAAAAACCCATTAAAAATCAATTCACAATTACCAAGTGCATTTAGCCAGTTATACGCTCAAAAATACTCATTGACTTGGATGAATAAGCACACACACGTGCACACACACGCGCGCACACACACACGCGCCCAATATACACCCCTCTCCACCTGGCCGTATGTGGGGTTACTGGTCTGGAGGTGTAGATGCTGGTCTTGTGGGTTTCCACTGCAGCAGACAGATCAAAGGGCCGATCAAGAGTCCCTCTCTCTCAGCAGGATCCTCTCCTCTGCTATACTAACCCCAGGTTAACATTACTCTAACATCCCTCTCTTGCTTTCCTGCAGTAATGTATGTGATCTCCTCTCAATGTCTGTCTTTCTTCTTGATTGTAGAATACAGCACTTTGTGGCAGCTAAGGTATTTCCACTACGCACCAGCCTGTACTGTATATGTGTGTGTGTGTGTGCATGCAGGTGTGTGTGTGTGTGTGTGCGCTTGTGTGCACTTGTGTACATGAATACATGTAGCTACCATGATGAATAATCCATGTGCAATGTAAATGAACTTTAGCAACACCCTGTGTGGTGTGTAAATGGAGCCCGAGTTATGCCATTAGATTTTAATAGTCTTTTACTATTTGCTCAATAATTCAGTTCCGTTCCTCCATGAATGGAATTGGATGGTGCTGCCCTCTGTAGTCAGGAAACAGGGCTGTACGGCACATTAAGAAATCTGAAGCTATGCAGTATCTCTCATTTAGAAATGAAAGGTTTGATTTCAAAACACCATTACAATTTTGAATTAAGTTCTTTTCATATTACGATTCTTATGATGTTCATTAGGCAATACTACAAAAATCCAGATAATTGCATCCTCACTAATGACACTCTTTTAAGCCAAGGACATAAAATAGCTAATGACTTGAGTAATGACAGAATCAAGTCATTACTTAAACATAAAGTAATTATGTAATAAATTATGTAATAAAGTAATACATAAAGTCATTCCAATTTTTATAACAGACAGTTTCTCAGAGATGTTGCCAGTGGTGGATATCGAGGATTGGAATGAAACTAGTTACTTAGTTACTCTATAAATCACTCAACCACATACATCATATGAGTCTTATTCTAGTATACTTGTAGACTGATATAATTATCATAACATACTGAAGCTGTTGTTCTAATTGCAGTCTTAAGGTATGAATTTAGTTATTCCAGTAGTTGAACAGGGACAGCAGTGTTTCCTGCAGGTTGTATATTTATTTGTATTTATATGGAATTAACAAATTGTACCACAAATATCTGTTTTATTTTGCGCTGTTTCAATTTCAGTCAGGTGAAATTCTTATATCTCCAACAGTGATATGTGTGTTTTGTTTACTGTATGTAAAGTCAATAAGTGGAAAGGATTGTATGTGTGCATCTCCAGAAGTGCTATTAATATGTTATTGTGTCAGTTTGCAAACTATTTATGGTGGGTCAGATATTATGGTGGGATACTACCATTTAAGTTCATAATGGGAAAGACTGAACTGTGCTAACATTGTTTTGATTTGTAAAATAATAAATATACACTCTCATACACTCTCATCTTTTGTAAAATGAAATAAACACATTAAAATGAATCAATTACTGTAACTACTATAGTAATTACCATAGAATAACATATTCTTACTTGGTCACAATAGTAATTACATTGCACCCAGACTAATTCACACTGAGTTTCATTGAATATCACATTGCTATTTAATTGTGTGTTGGAAGCAGTCCATCATTCTGAGAACTATACTTCTTCCCGCTCCACTGAGCAGCAGAACAGCTGCTGAGAGGGAGATCCATCATTTAAAGGAACTGCAATGGTTTTTGCTTTCTGGCCGAGCCACACAGCCGCAGCTCGAGATACTTTTCACCAAAAAAACTTGATTACAAACCTAACCATAACCTTAACCTCACTGCTGGGAACCTTAAGCCTAAACCTGTCTGTGAGTCTGAGCTGAGAGAGAGACAGACAGACAGAGTGGGGAGAGAGAGAGCCATAAAGGGAGAGAGAAGCGGAGGGAGGCAGAGAGGAGGAAAAGGAGAGAGAGAGAAAGAGACTCAGAAAAATAACTATCTACATTAATAGATGGCCAGCAGACAGAGATGGAGTGAGAAATAAGAAGCAGGGGAGGAGAGATGGAAAGTGAGAGAGAGAGAGCTGAGAGAGAGACCTGAGTTAAAAGATCTTCAACACAAATAATATTTGCCAGCAGTGAGAAGCTGTCATAAACACACCATATATCATTATAAAACTCACCACATATCATCAGGTCATTCTGATTTTAAAGTCACAAACTGAATTAGCATTCTGCTGTGTGTGCTCTGTCCCTCTCTTACACCCACTGTACCCATGACCAGCACACTGCAGTCACTCATTTCCATAATCAATAGTTTTTTAATATCCTGCAGGACTTTGACTTTTCCCAAACTTCCAGCGGCCACAGAACTTTCTTTTGCTTTTAACTGGTCCAGAGCCAGCCGCTGTAGATCATACTGACGTTAATGTTATGCAGCCATGAGCAAAGCTCCTGTAATTAATCTTTTAAACATGTTAAATTCCATGAACAAACTGTGTTCTTGTGGCATTCACATCATAGCGGGGCTTACCCGCTATTTAAATATGTATCTGGGCATAACATAGGCTTATGCTTGTCTCATCCAATGTTGTTGCTATTTTCATGATTCGCACAGTAGAAATGGCTGTCTTTCTCTGGAATTCAGTCTCAAACTTGGTCATAGCTAATTCTCTTGTAGTGTATTTCAGATGCAAAGGAGAGCTTCAAAGGCCTTTGTCTGTGTTTCTCCTCAGTTCACCTCTCTGTCCAAACTACCTAAATTAAGAGGCGATTACAGCCGATTATCGACAGTTGGACTGAAATTACATTTTGTCTTAAACGTGTGTTGTTATTGGATGTTGCTAAGTTTGTGGTCAAGTTAATTTTATGTGCTGCTACTTACTACTGGTCATATGAGAAAAGACTGATTGGGGGGCAGAAAGTGGTCAAATGCGGCCCATAGGTCACCGTTGATCATTACCACACTTGTCACAAAATTGCTTGGCCTCTATTGACTAATTAGGTTTATTCAACTTAATTCAACTTTATTCAACTTAATAGTAATCATTTATGCCTGACTCACACACACACACACACTCAGTCACTACACAGTGCAAACACACCTTCACATGCATACGTATGAACATATTCACTTATGTAGCATATATGCAAATATACAAACAGATGCTTTTTCATGCATCTGTCTGTATCTGTATGCAACATATATAATGCATATGCATGTTTTTTCAGTGCCAAGCTCCATGTAAATGAAACCTTGTCCACTTGGTCATTAGTGTCCAGTAGTGACCACTGATAGACACAAAGTAGCAATGTTAGAAAAAAGAGAAAAAGACGTCCCCAACTTCAACTTCAAACATTTTTCTCTCGCTTTGTAGGTGAGGTGTTGTTTGAGATAGAATGCAGTAATACCAGGCATTTCCTTCACATATAAGTGCATATATTGAACTGCAGATGTTACAGGCACTAAATCAGCAATTAACTGGATG
Source organism: Centroberyx affinis (assembly GCF_046629955.1). Classification (NCBI taxonomy): domain Eukaryota; kingdom Metazoa; phylum Chordata; class Actinopteri; order Beryciformes; family Berycidae; genus Centroberyx; species Centroberyx affinis. The sequence continues at coordinate 111,740 of NW_027280519.1, read as the reverse complement.
TTTTGTAGCGTCTTACTTTAGTTAGACTCTACGTAATCAGACTGATTTGATAGCCCTCCCCTCCCTCTCCCCCGCTGCTCTCCATGCCCCTTTCATTGCATTTTTCAAACTAGTGGGGTAGGAGGAGAGTGACAGAAACTGGGGTAGCCTCACCCTTTAAATGGCAATAATTAATAGCCTTAACCTTAACATCAATAAATGCCTGTTAACATTCCAAATTATGTAATGCTACCAGGCATTTGCTTATTAATAAAGAGTGACTGGTAGCATTGCTAGTGAGCTAGCTGCACCCTGCAGGGACCTGGATGACCCACATGTATCTGTGGTCATGGCTGGGATGTGAGCGGGGGGGAAACTGTCACTGGGCGACTGTGTTTCTCACGCCTTATTACCAGAGATGTGAGTTAATGCGAGGGGACGCCAGGCATGACAAGCCTCCCTGTCCTTGGGTATATGTGTACGTTCGCCTACTCATTTAATCAAATGGCCATACTGAGCTAGCTATCAGCCAACTGGGCTGTTCATTAAACCCCCCTCACAGACACAGAGAGGCCCCGAAATGGATCCTGATCCTAATCAGGAGAGAAGGAAATGATTTCCGTGCAATGGCATCTTGGAGATATTGTGATGTAAAACAATTTCCCATGCTGCATATTTGGCTGGCTTAGATTTTAATTTCTGTTTTGGTTGTGTTTATATGTTTTGGGTCTTTTTTGGAGCAGATGTTGTATCTCAGGAATGAATATTTGATTTATATTGGTGAGAGGTTCTTTTAAATTGTTTTAATTTGATTGGGGCCCCGTTTCCCTGCAGCCCATGATGCACAGTGAAAAAAAACCCTGTTTGACAGAGGGTGAACTGCTCTTTTGATCATCTGTGTGTGTGTGTGTGTGTGTGTGTGTGTGTGTGTGTGTGTCAGTAGGCATGCATGTAAATCCACCCTCCCCCCAACCCCTCATGCCCCCCCCACCCACACACACTGTATATGAAATGGTTTGTTCATCTTGTTAATATCCCTGGCTAATGATGCATATGAAAAGCAATCAGTGAGGCAGCAGAGGATCTGCTAGAAGAACAGCGTTAATAACTTTCGGAAACAGTAGATTGCAATGCGCCCACTGGCCACACACACACACACACATACACACACACACATATACATATACATACACACAGTAAATTCAGAATATGCTGTATTCAGCAGTCTGTTTTGCTATACTTTATTTGCTGTATATGAATTCACTGTGTAAAGTTGGCTGTAGATCTCCCTGCTGGTTTAGTTGAGGGAGGAGAGATTCTTCTGCATATACACATTTTTTTTACATGGGGGATGTTTGTGTGTGGCTGGTGTGTGTGTGTGTGTGTGTGTGTGTGTGCCTCCAGGATCAGTGAAAGCAGTGTGGGCTGTAACCTGTGTGTAGTGTAAATCCACCAGGAGTGGAGTGGAGGGGAGCAGCTTGAATAATTTACTCTCTGACCATATGAGCTGAACTCACTTTCTCTCACACTTTCCCAGAAACAGCGTTAATATGGATAAATGTGTTAACTTAAACTCTCCTCTTCTACTCTGAAAATGATCATGCTTTGACATGATATGAGTGCGATATCTACTGTGATTGGTATACGATATGAATGCAAAGCATTACATAATTTATTGTAGCCTCTGCCTATGGTGCATTGCTCAGTCAGCACAAATCGTAGTGAGGAACAGCTCATGTACATAATTTATGTGAGCAATTGAGCACTGGCCTCAGATAGCCAAGCCGCCTCACTGGTTAAAACAGTGATTAACAGTCCATATTATCTCTCTGGTCTCTCTGGCCCTCAGTCCTTGAATATCCAAACATCACTAGTTCACTAAATGGCTATAATAAGCATAATATGTGTGAATTCAATATTACAGAGTATGTGATACACAATTAGTTGTATGCAGCAGTTGTTGGAACGTCTGTGATGATGCATTTCACAGCATATCAGGTGTAAATTTGCCTGAGCAGGTTGTGCTGTGTGGAATGTGCATGAATGTTTCATTTCATTTTTAAATAGGCTTTGGTTGAGTATTTCAGTCAACAATCCTACTAGTTCATTAGTTTGAAGTTAGGTTAAGAGTTAAGATTAGTGAGGTTCTGACTGTGCTACTCTCTATTGATCCCTCATTGTTGTAGTTTTAGGCTGTTATATTTTGACTGGAGCCCCAGTATGTTTAACTGCTCTCCAATACGAACACATAGGCTTATCATTAATGCTATACCAGCGCAGCAGCGTAGTGTGTGTGTGTGTGTGTGTCCACAGGGAGATCTCTCCAGCAGGTGACCTTCAACTTTAGCACCATTTAGTCTTATGCCAATTTGTCATCACCATCATCATCATCATCATCATCATGGTCATAACGCCATCCATGCCGTAATAAACAGAGGCGCTGAGGTTTGTCATTAGAGGTTGAAGACGTGCGAGCCGTGCTCTCCTAGGCTCGTTGTGTTTTGACTGATGTTGGCAAACAAGGAGTGACAGGTTCCCCCAAATTGAAATGTCAGCCATCACATTAATTCCAGAATCAGTGTAAGCGAGAGAAAGAAAGAGAGAGAGAGAGAGGGAGAGAGAGAGAGCGGGGAAGTGTTTCCCCCCCCATCCATGACCCCCCCCGCCCCCCTCCTTCCTGTTTTATTATCCCCCCCTTTTAATTTTTCATTTGTCACAGCATCTCCAATTATTCCGCATCGCCGTCCTCCGCCGTTTGCACATTCCACCTCCCGACCAGACGCTCACCACGCTCTGCCTCTCTCTCTCTCTCTCCCCCTCCCCCTCCCCCTCCCCCTCCCGTTCTCTCTCTCTCTCTCTCTCTCTCTCCTCCCTCTCTCTCTCTCTCTCTCGGTTTCAGTGAGATGAAGCAGGAGCTGGCGGAGGAAGGCAGCAGATGCTCCATCCTCTCCAAGCAGCACCGCTTCAACGAGCACTGCTGCATCCGCTGCTGCGCGCCCTTCACCTTCCTGCTCAACCCCAAGCGCCAGTGCCTGGACTGCCAGTACAACGTCTGCAAGACCTGCCGCACCTACAGCAAGAGGGACAAAGCCTGGCTCTGCTCTGCATGCCAGAAGGGCAGGTCAGTACACACACACACACACACACACACATGCACACACACCGGCTGTGCGGACCGGAGGAATAAGTGTAGTGACAGAGGGATGAATGGGGACGCTGGGAACGGATGGGGTGAAAAGGGATGAGAGGGAAGCAATGGATTTGTAGACTGGAGAGGAGAGAGAAGGATGGGGATATTGAAGCAAAAAGAAAGAGGAAAGGGATTGAGAGAGAGAGAGGGTGGAGGGATATAGTAGGAGACAGTTTTTGGGGAGCGAGAGTGAAGATTTGTGCGGTGAGACTTAACGGGTGACAGCGACAGGGACGCTGAGGGAGTCAATACTGCGAGGACGGGTGCTTTCAGGTGTTTTCAGCATTTTTCCATTCATTTGATTTGATTTGATTGATTTCGCCCCCTGTTCTTTTCCCCTTTTTCCTGCCTTTTTTCCCGTTCCTGATCACATCCCTGGTAGTTGTAGAGCAGGCGAGGGAAAGACTTGCAGCCACAGAAGGAGAGAGGAGCGACAGGGAGAAATATTGGAAGAAGATAGCAGATGGAGGGATAAGGAGATATGTGATGTGTACTATAAGTATTTATTCCTCTAGCTGTGTGTTGGGGGGATAAACCTGTAGAGGAGGATGTGCACGCTGCTGGAAAGAGAAAGAATGAGACAGAGACAGAGGGAGATATTACAACAGGGCAGAGAGGGCGAATCATCAAGATGTGATTTTTTTTTTTTTTTTTCAGTTTTTTTCAGCGATTCCGTTTCTCGGCACGCAACTCATTCATTCATTCATTTCTAGTGGGAAATCACTGTTTTCCGGATTTTTTTTTTTCCTGCTTGTTTTGTGTCCCCGATCACATCCACGGCCTCGAGGGAAACTAGAAAACGGGATTTTAGGGAAAAGAAGGGAATGTATACATTTATCATTTATAGAACATGGGAAAACAATGTGAGGAGCGGAAGAGGCAGGGGAATGTGCTACAGCTGGGTGTATTTGCATATGTGTATTACAAAGGTGTGTGTGTGTGTGTGTGTCTATCAAGGCTGTTTATGCATGCATGTCTGTCCAAAGCCTGGAGAGTTGCTCTAACCCCCGACTCTACTCTACTGGATGAATATTAAACTCTCTCTGGGCTGGGTGGGGTGTGTGGAAATACTACTACGCTGGAGTGTGTGAGTCTGTCTCTGCGCGTTGGATTCTTATGTTTATTATGAGCTTAGACTATTACATGTGTGAATGTGTGTGTGCTATGTGTGTCTGTCTTGAGCGTGCATCTGTGTCACTGTGTTTGAAGATTCCTAGAGTCAGTGTGAGGCTCTATATGTAGCACTGCCTTGGGCTGAGAGTCAAACTGGCATGTTTCTCCCACCTGAGCCTCCACTGGTGAGAGCTAATGTGTTCGTAAAAGCACAATATGATACTCCAGCTGTGTGTCTGCGCGGGTGTCCACGGGTCTGCGTGTGTGTGTGTGTGTGTGTGTGTGTGTGAATTTGTACCATAAAGAGCGAGCCTTGGTGTGTGCTATCAAAAGAAAGAAAGAAAGCCAAAAGATAGAGGGGCTGGTGTGTTGTGATGAGTGTGGTGGTGCATTTTGGAGTCTGCCGTGCATGTGTGTGTGTGTGTGTGTGTGTGTGTGTGTGTGAAGGTGGCGGTGGAAGGGATTGCAGAGCATGACGAAGCTGTCCAAAGCTGTGATGCCCCTCCACTCTGCCCCCTTTCTTCCTTTCAATCCCCAGTTCTGTCTCGTCTCTGTCTTTGATTGATTTTTGCTGCATGGCGGATTGAGTTAGACCCGCTGCCCCTGGTCCTGGTGCTCAAGACAAGGAGGTGGAGGAGGAGGAGGAGGAGGAGGAAAGGGAGGGGAAGGGATGATAGTAGTGGAAAGGGCCAAGGTTTGCATTGATCATCTCTCCCTCACTTTCCCCCTCCTTTTCTCTCTCTCTCTCTCTCTCTCTCTCTCTCTCTCTCTGCCTGAGGCTCAGTAATGTTCTCATTAGGGGTTTAGACTGAGTCACAGATGGGCCTGATGTCACAACATTGCCGTCTACCAGCTACATATAAATACAGCACTTTTCATTAGCGCATTAAACAGGCTTAAATCTGGTCTTAGCATGAATTTCTCTCTCTGGGTGGAGTCATAGCATTTGAAACAGTGATTTAGAGCTTGCAGGAGCGTTGATTCCCTGACTTTACGTAGGCTGAGTCACTGGTATATTTTTATTTATAAGGCGATACTGAAACAACTCCCATTTTATTTATGTACATACATTGTCCAGCAGACAAAAATGACCGTTTATGCTTTCAAAACTTGTTTGTACTGAATGTAAAAAAGGCTCGTACAGAGTCTGGTAAAAAGGCGTTTCAGTTCTCAGCCCCTATGGCATGGAATGAGCTCCTGAAATTACAGGAGCTGGTCTCATCGAATGTTTTTAAAACAATGGTTAAAGGTAGGGAGGATGGTGAAAAAAAGGAATTGTTTTTCCTCATAGTTTCAATTGCTTATATATGAAACATTGAATGTTTGTTGATCATGTATAATGCTGTAATGTGATGAGATGTTTGTTGTGGCGTCTGTAACTTTGTGCTGCTTTTCTTGGCCAGGTCCCTCTTGAAAAAGAGATTCTTAAACTCAATGAGGCTAACCTGGATAAATAAAGGTTAAAAAAAAGTAAATAAATAAATAGCTTGAGGCTAGAGAAGCCCCGAACGCTATTTTGAATATGCCGATTAGTACTGTCAGACAGAGTGGGTGATATTGTCAAGGAAATATGGATTGGATGTTAAACAGACTGTAACTGTTGGGAAATGACTATAGGCCTACAGCAAGGAAGGTTGCTTTCTTAAAGAATAGCTGTGTGCTTAAAAGCGAGTCAAAAGAGAGTCAATAAACTATAGTGCAAAGAAAGTTATTTGTCATTTTTGCCTAATTGTGGGATATGCTAGACTCCTTTGGAAAATAAGCAAACAATGTCAAATGAAGAAAGAAAAAGGTATTATGTTCTCTTCGAATGAGAATAAATGAGATGCAGCATCAGCGACAGAAATGCACCATCAATTGAAAAATCTTATATATTCATTAATAATATCTCAGCTTATCAGCATTTGCTTCTTCTCAGTGGTTTTTGGCACGTTTTTTTTTATTGTTTTTCTGAGGGATTCTGTTGAATCTAAATGCAAACTAGAAACTAGGAACAGACTGCCAAATGGTCACACTCACATGTACCAGCTGTCCATCAACATTCACAGTGGCACGGCCATGCTGCTCAGAACTGTGATCTGTCTAGGGAAAGCAGATTTACACTCGCCACACAAATGCACGCACTCACACTGAACTCACACATGCATGCACACGCTGAAACTCACACACACACACACACACACACACACACACACACACACACATACATTCACATGAATGCATGTATCCAGGCAGGCACATGCCCACAAGTAAACACACATGTGAGCACACACATTTTTAATGATTATATGTTGGTTGATTACATTTATGACCTGTTATAGTTGAGATGGGGATAGGCATTGCTTGATTGAATGTTTAGGTTTTTAGTGACATGATAAGAGTGACATGAACATAATATCATCAGTGAAAACCTCGTAACTCAAATTTCTGTTTCATGTTTTAACTTCAAGTGAAGAATTACAGGATTGTCTATGGGTTATGAAACCCTTTCAAACCGTTTTTGGATAAACTCTGTCAGTCACAGAGAAGCACTTTAAACTTTCAAATACTTTCTTGCAATTATCTAACATTTCTGTCTCTCACATGCAAACAACACCCATTCGGCCCCTAAGTAGGATAAAATAAATTATTTGCAAATACTCCTTGACCTTGATCTGATGCAATGGCGATGTTTTGATAAAGAGGTCGGTTTGAGGTGTTTGTGTGTGAAGATGATATGTGGAGAGAAAAGTGATTCAGTTTAATCTGTTGTTCCTGTGGCAGCACTGTCATAACACCTGCCTGGTCATCTACCAACACACACACACACACACACACACACACACACACACACACACACACACACATGCTTGCCTGTACATGCACAAACCATAGCCTTTCTCTCCTGAGTGAGTGGGACAAGCATGACCGTGTGCAGTCTGGTAGTATTAACTACAAGGCCCATCCTGAGCCATGGTTCTCACACACACACACACACACACACACACACACACACACACACACACACACACACACACACACAGTTCAGTCAGAGATTTCTTTTTTCCACAAACACTCAACACAGAAAGTCATTCAGTAGCAGAAGGGAAAAGTAAAGAGCAAGAGATGAAGAGAGATGAAGGTCAAGAGAACGAGGCAGAGGGGGAGGGCCGGCAGAGAAAAAGATATTGAGAGAGGTAGAGAGGTAATGACAGAGGAGTGCTGCAAAGTCATGAAGTTCCTGTCCCAGCTGACTGGCAGCGTAGACACAAATTCTTTTGAATTAACATTAAATCCTCTTTTTTTGTTTTGCCTCTCAAGTTGCTTTGTGCCCCGTCTCTGCCTTTTTCTTCCTCTGCCTCTCGCTGTCTTTTTCACTCCCTATCTGTTTAGATCTCTCTGCCTTGTCCTCTTTCTCTTTTATTCTCTCTCCATTTAACTCTCTCTCTCTCTCTCTCTCTCTCTCTCTCTCTCTCACACTGTCTCTCTCGCTCTGTCACACCCCCTCTCTATGTAGCTAATGAAGTCTCCATTTTCCACATTTACATTTCAACGACTGCATCTCCCTGTGCTTAATCTGCAGAAATGGACCACTCTGTGCCTCCCTATACAGTCCTCAGCCGATAGAATAATGTGCCCGTGTGTGTGTGTGTGTGTGTGTGTGTGTGTGTTTGCGTGCACAGAAATAGTAATATACTAAGTGACACACTGTTCTTAGCAGTTTATGGAATTCATAATCTCATCCTAAAGCATGACGGCAAGGAGATTATGCCATCCACTATAAATGATAGACCATATTGTACAGTACATATACACACTCACACTGAGCATACACACTTACAGGAGAGGCTCTCATGCAAGCACATACATGCACATTGAATACACACACACACACACACACACACACACACACACACACAAACACAGGCATACACCCTTTGATTAAATTGCATTTACATTAATTTTTTCCATTAAATTCCTTCCTTCCTTAAATATTTTAATAAGGGCGACTCCATTCTCGGTAATCTCTCCATGCATGCAGACAGTCATTGTGCTTCGGCTCAGTGTGTGCATTGCAGGCAGAGCTGCAAACAAACTGTGAATCCACATGCAAACATGACCGCAGAGGCACACACGCCCCTGTATACTCATAAACACACACACAAAAGTGCGCACAAGCACCGCTGCAGTTACAGTCTGACATTAACCATCTCTCATCTCGTGACTGTGAGCCTAATTGAACAGAGCAAGCCCTGGGCCTGCGATGGTGGTGTAGAGCTGTAGCTGACAGACAGCTTGGTGGTTCAAAGCAAGACACACTCAATGTCCAGATTTAATTATCTGCCTCTTCGCAGTCGGGTCGCCTCGCTCTAAAGGCTAGGCAGAGGCTGATTGGCTCGGGGGCTAAACACATGAGCTGACACACAAACATACGAACACTCCCCGATCAATAGTTTATGTGTTATCATGCAAGCATGCAAACACACACAAACACGAAAATAAACAATCACAGATATCACGTGTATCATCAGCTCCTGTCACCTCCTCACAGTGTGTGTGAATAATTCTTGCTTGTTTGTTTTCACCTGGAAGCAGCAGCAGATGGATGAGGTTTAACACATCAGGACGATTCAGATAGTGGCAGGTAAGTTGTCAATCACAGAGAACTACAATAAGTTGAATTTCTAATGGCCTTTGACTTATTGTGTTGTCCTATGTAGCAACTCCACCCATCTGGTGCTCTAAGAAGGTGAAAACAACCCTTAAAAATAACCTGAAAATTGTATTGGACCCAGGTGTGTAGATGAGCTGCCACTATTAAGTGTTCTGCACATAATACTGAAGTAGATCAACATCGGTTAATGCCGCCATTTTGTACCAATTCTGGCCTGATCATGAAAATCCCTCTTTTTATGATGTGAAAAATTCATCTTTTCAAACAAATAGATTACACTAAAGGGGGATGCTCATTGTTCATC
>NW_027280519.1:82500-97500 GCF_046629955.1 Centroberyx affinis | reverse complement strand
CATGGACTTTGTGTTCCTGGAAAGTGAGCCACTGTATATGAATTACAATTAGCAGAATATGCTAATTGTATCCCAGTATGCCACTGTCCCTTTTCTGCTTGAGTTCTGAGGGGCTTCAAATGATGTATATGCATCCTTGTTTCTCTCTCTCTCTCTCTGCTGCATATCAATGATTCTGCATCGCTCCAGGTCTCTGTCTCATTGCACCTCCTCTCCCATTTTTCAGTGCTTTAAATGAGGCTTACCCGCTGCTGTGCTGCAGAGCTGTCTGCTCTCCACTCACCTTGTTTAGTCATGATTTCCCACCTGAGCGAGGAGTGCTGTTTGATCTCATTTGTTTAAAATCATCTGATGTTATTAAATGTGTACCTTGTGGGCTTTGGAGACTGGCAGGTTAGTGCTGGCGGGCTTCCTGTGCTCTTGTCTGTCTTTTTTTGCCCCCATGGTCAGCTCTGAGACTGGAAGGCCCGTTCCGCCCCTCATCATTCAACCAATCACAAGTCACCAGTCTCTTCCCAAGCCAGGCAGCTGTGTTAGCCAGCTTAGCATGCTAGCTTTGGATAGGGAGGACGAGGTGAAGCTGATAAGGCTGGGGCTGGGACACTGTGGGTTGACTAGTGCAGGGGTTCTCAAGATCATTTTGGGGGGTTGTAAGATGATTTATGGGATAGAAAAAAAAAAATCTACTATATAATTTATCATGTGTAATGTTTTGGATTTTGATAATTTGACATGTTTCCGGTTAAAACAGGATGTTCTCACGGGACATAAAATGGGAAGGGATGATTCAGAAGTGGGCAATGGTGAAACCGTTTGGATAGCAGTGTTCATTAAAAGACAATTCTAATTCAGTCGGTAAAGGTAATCCATGATTGTGAATGAGAAAGTGACAGTCGCCTTTTACAAAATCAGAACTTGCATCAGAACGCTAATACCAGGCTACAAGCTTTTACATTTTGAAAAATGTTCCAGTCACCGTTCCATATTGATGCGCACAGTTGGGAACTCTCTCTCTCTCTCTCTCTCTCTCTCTCTCTCTCTCTCTCTCTCTCTCTCAGAGTGTCTTTTGGGCTATTTGTTTCGTACAGCAACAGAGGAACTTCGGTGATGCTGTATGATTCAAACTGGATCAAAGCAGCTGTTCATATCAGGGCTGCCAATGGGAGAAATATCAAAGCAAGCAAATAGACACACATAGAGGCACCCGCAGCGAACACACACACACACACACACAAACAGAAAGGAAGGAGTTGTGTGTATGTGCAGCAGGAGTGCACACACAAGCATAGACAAGCACACACACACACAAACACAGCACTGCATCTCTATCAGGCCAAGGAAAACAAAGCTCAGGTGACCATGCTACAGAGGCAGACATTTTGTGTGTATGCGTATGTGTGTGTGTAAATGTGTACCATACACACACCAAGTACCAGTGTGTACCAGTCTTCTGCAGTAGTGTGCTTCCAGTCTTCTTTATGTATGTGAGAAATGAGCGATGCTTGATGTAGTGCTCTGATCAGCTGAAACCAAGCATCAGCTGCACCTTGTCAATGCATTGCAGTATTTGTGTGTGTGTGTGTGTTTGTGTGTGTGTGTGTTTGTGTTTTGCTCTGCTCTAGCCTAGGTGAGCTGTTGCCACTAATGTTGAAGCCCTGCAGGTTCTGTAGTGATTGCCTGACTTGTGGATTCATGCATTTTAAATGAAGGCCTCTTTCTATATATCTATCCGTCTTTCTCTCTCTCTCTTACTGTTTCTCATGCTCACTCTGTCTGTCTCTCTCTCATTCTGTCCCGCTCTCTCTCTCCGTTTTCCTCCCTCTGAGGCGTTGAATCTGCTCCGCTCTTCTTCAGCGGAGATTATTTTTCACGCCACCAAACAGCCGCAGGACCCGCATCCCCACACTCCGTTTCTGTTTACTCCAACGACTTCTTCTGAGACGTAGCCATCTTGGGTAAATTCGTTTTAGCAAAACACTTCTTTTTTTTTTCCTCGGCCGGAGTTAAACGAGTGAGTCTGTATGTGATATACCCTGATTCTGCCTGCTGCCTCGCTCTCGGTGTTGTTGATGCACCGTTGGTGACTATCAGGCGGCCTGTGAGATTGCCTGCCTACCTGCAGAGGACAGGAGCAGACGTAGTGCTGCTTCCACCCGGTGTCAGTGCCTCAAATACCTGCAGCCAGACACACAGCTCCTCTATCAACAAGCGCCCACACACACACACACACACACACACACCCTCTCCCACAGACATGCAGGGGTGCGCATACTGTAACACACGGACAAACGAACAGCTGCGACCAGGGCATCCAAACACACACAGATGCAGGAATGCGAGTGCAAAGCCAGAACGAAACACAAAGACAGACAAAGACAACCAGGAGACAAACACAGAAAGGAAGGAAGGAAGGAGGGAAGGAAGAAAGAAAGAAAGAAATGAGGCAGAGTGTAGGCGAAACACGTCTTTGGGTAAGCTCGTCATGCTCGCTAATCCCTTTCCTCACCACCTCCACACACGACAACACGCACACACACACACACACACACACACACACACACCGCATTTACTCTCCATTCTGCCACTCCTGTAGTTTTGTTCAGACAGGGTTTTTTTTTGGGGCGGCCGGCTGATTTACAAGTCAAATGCGGTTCGTTAGTTTGTCCCACGCTGCCCATGTTTATTCATGTTTCTTATGTTGCTCTGGGTCAGACAGAGAACACCGGCTTCCCCCAGAAAGATTCATTCAGTGACGCCCGGCATTTACTTCCAGCAGGCCAGCCCTTCAGTACGCCTATCCTTAGAATCAACTTCACAACATTTACATTTTAGGTGTTTAGCTGATGTTCTCATCCAGGAATAAAGGAGTCAGGAGTGCAGCTGCCACAGCGCTTCAACGATGTAAATAAATAAGAACCAGGCAGAAAAGCTACAATAGAGTGTTTTTCACTACAGTATTTAGCTTTGAATTAAAGCTGTCAATCTTTTTTGTTTGTCTCACACACACACTGCACAGTACATCCATAGACTATGACTTTCTTCAGATGTCTCAATACCAACACACGTACAGGAGGACATGCATAGGTATCCATTCCTCCATAGACACATGATATGTTTGTCCCATTGACAGCTGGAAAGTTTTAACTGTGTGGACTTTAATTTGTCTTTGCCTTAGTTATTTATTATCAAGCTATGTGTGACAATGTTGATACAAACCTATCATCTGTCAGTGAATGTATCCAAGTTTTTACAAATTATCAATAATAATAATAATCAGTACAGTATTGTAGCGCTCATCAAGTAAAACTGTATATTTGTCCCATTTTCATCAGTAGAATGTTTATACAACCACCGGTATTCCCTATTTCTCCTGTGCTGTAGTTATATTATGTATATAACGTACCATAGTGCCACAGTACAACTATACTATATCCAGCTGGACATTATTTAAAGCCTGCTACATAGATACATACAGCTCAATCTGTTCAGGAGCGCCTTCCCGCTCAAATGTAATTGGCATTAACAACAGCCTGCAGTGAAACTGCATGCCTATACGCTGGCCTCTCCAATCTGTTTCGGTATTGAATTCTCCTTCAGATGGAGAGTATCACCTTGATGTCTGCGCTGATCGTACTCAGAGGTCACCGATAATGATCAGAACAATTTCCACTGAGAGCTGAAGGCATCCAGAGCTTCCCCCCCAGTGGCCTCAATTACTCATAGATATGAATAATGCAGCGGTCACCTGCCCTGGCCTGCAGGACCATGTAGGCCTGTGTACACGCAGGCTTGTTGGCATGAAAGAGAGAGGGCAAAGGTTCTTGTGAATGATCAAAGCCAAGCTGGAATAAGCGCAGAACTGCTGAAGATTAAACGGCAATGCGCCGCACACTGGTCATCCAAATGAGCTCAGTCATTGAGCTCATACTTTCCTCAACTTAATACCACGTTGCTCTGCATGTCACCTCATGTGACCTTCGCACTCAGCTGTCATTATTATCCAGTATTTCCATGTTTAATGGTGTTTATGCCTGAGCTTTTTTGCCCTGGGTTATTTTTGCTCCAGGCTCCTCTGATGCAGTTCAGAGATGTTTTATCCTAATGAGGCTAACATGGGTAATTAAAAGACTAAAATATACAGTAGATAGAGTAAATGGCACAGGCAGAAATTATACTTCAACCTCATGGTGAAATATCACACTGAGGTGAATTCTGTGCAGGGTGTTATTGTCGTCGGTAAGCCACGCAGGGCAGAGGCTGTCAGATGGCTTCGGTTGATGGATGGCCCTCTATTTGGTCTGTATGGCATCCATCTCCACACACAATCTGCTATCCCCACTCCTATCTCACACCCTCGCCCAGATCCAATATACGTACCTCCTATGTGATCTCTATAGTCAGATTATATGGCAGCCATCTATGAATAGCTGCTCTGTTATGGTCTGACCACCACTATTTCACATCATTTTCATACTGACATAAACAGCAGCCTTTTGAAAATTTTGTAACTCAGATTTGCATTTTTCTGATATTGAATTTAATATTTAAATGTAAAGAATGTGTGTGTGTGTGTGTGTGTGTGTGTGTGTGTGTGTGTGTGTGTGAATTTCAGAAATAAGTGGTTATCAATCTCAAAGTGAAGTTTTTGAGATTATTTTTGAGATCAGAGGCTTTGATTATACACGCCCCATTACTGATGCATTTTCCTCCCCAATATAATACTTATCTGTCATACTTTGTACTGGATTAAGAAAGTATGTTTGTTACCGTGACAGTGGATGCCAGATTCCCCCCTGAAATAAAGATTAAGACACACAGAGATGAACTGACCAGGATGAAGACAAAGGGAGACAGAGAAAGAAATGCAAAGAGAGACAGACGCAAACAGCGGCAACGTCCAAGACAGAAACACAAAGACTAACAGTGGCTGTGAGTGTTATTCCAGACCTGAGTAAAAGTGAGAGGGAGATTTCTTCTCCTCTGTCAGTGAGCCATTCCCCTCTCTATCCCTCCATCTGTCTCTGTCACCACAACACCAGTGATGGCACAGAGAAAAACACCATGCTGTAAATGAGAAGAGAGGGGAGAGTGAGAGAGAGAAGATAAATGTGCATTTGGGTATGTGTGTGTGTGTGTGTGTGTGTGTGTGTGTGTGTGTGCGTGCATGCATGCATTTGGTGTGTGTATATGTATGTAAGTGTGCTTGTGTGTTTTGTTTGTGATCTGTGTGCCGGCATCAGTGATTCATCCTCATCTGTCTCCCACGCCCTGTCTGCCAGACTGAGCCGAGAGAGAGAGAGAGAGAGAGGTTTGCTCTGAACTGGCATGTGTGAACTGGCATGTGTGTCGTGTGAGAGCACACACTCCATGCCAGGGGACACACACACACACACACACACACAGTGATGAACTTGTGCTCTCACAAACACACGCACACACACATGCAAAACCATACATTTGTCTTACTATACTTATTGAGTGGTTTCATTACCTAACTCCTTACACCCTCATACTCTTACACTGTCATATTTCATCAATCTGTGATGATCAGTGCATTCCAGGAGTTATTTTTTGATAAAGTGTTGTAATTTACTTTTTTGGTGTACCCACTGTACCTCAACCTGCCTCATCTACTTCTACTTCAGTTAGTGATTTCCTACATTTCCCAGCAACCCCCAGTGAATATCTGAACTTGTTCCAGTAATACATGTAGATGGAGAAAGCAATAACAATTTAAAATGATGCAAAATGAGTCTAGAAAGAAGCCTTTGCTCTTAGATTCTGAGGAACTGACACCAAAACCTGATGTTTGACTGTTTTGACTGACTGTTTGATGTTTTAGATTACATGTTTTTTCGCTATCAAACTCCATTGTAGCTGTGCTGGAAATATCTCGACATGACATCACATCATCTACATTTAGCCAGTTATATGCAGGAATAGAAAAACAAAATACACCACAAAACAGCAAAATAGGCATTTTTTTAAACAGTGTTAGGGTTTTCCTTTAGCCCCAACCCTAACCTATCTTAACCTTAAACCCAAGTCCTACTCCTAAACTAACCCTTTGAAGAAGTAAACAAGTCTAAAACTCAAAACAGGTTCACACAAGGAGAGCAGTACAACACACACACACACACACACACACACACTGCAGAGTTTGTTGACCATTTGCTCAGTGTCTGTCTTGTCAGGACAGCTCAGGCTGCTGGCTGGCCGGACTAACAGACTGATGAAGGGAAATGTCTCTGTGACTGAAGTTGTTCTCATGCAAGAAGAGTGAGATCTGAATGGGAAAAGGACTGAATTTGTCATGTGTCACTATCTGACAGAGAAAGGAAGTTTGAATAGTGCTGCTGACTTCACAGCTGCAACCCTGTACTCCTCTGCCCCATTTACTTTTTGTTGGATTTTATCTCGACTTCTTTTCAATTTGTACTATTCTATTTGAACTCGCAGAATTGCCTTTCATGAAAAATGCAACATAAAAAATGATGATGGTGGTGCTGCTGCTGCTGCTGTTTCTGCTGATGATGACTTATTTTTATCCCTGCTACTGTATGGCAGCTGGACAACACATGTGGTAGGTCTGATGGATAATTTGATTTATGGATTGTTCACTGCAATCACTGATTCATATACTACAGATATTTGAGACAAAGGCCTAAAGACATGTCATGTGGTTCATTTCAAGCTGGTACATGCTGAGGATTTTGCAACACAAGAGTTGCGGGCGGATGTTTTGAGATCAAGGAGAGAGAGAAATGTTTGGATTGAGATAGACGACAGACAGGCAGCGAGACAGAGAGCAAGACAAAAGACAAAGGAAGGAGTTGTGAGAGGAGTCTGCTGTTCCAGCAGTGATTTTGTCTCTTGGTTGGTGTTGTGTGACTAACTTGATGGGAACTGCTCCCAGGATGAGGACAGCCAGAGGCTTGTTTGGGAAGCCGGCCATTCATTGGTTTCTTAATTGGTGGGAGTGCAGTGAAATGGCTGGCTTTATTGGCCTGCTTTTTTGGCTGCCTAGCCTCCAATGAAATGCACTCAAGAGAGTGGAGAATGTGGCCCTAGGGTGACAACTATAGAGGAATCATTTTGATAGGAAAATACTTGTACAAGTGTGCGCGCGCGGACACACACACACACACACACACACACACACACACACACACACACACACACACACATACAAACGCAATGGAAGTTGGTTTGTTGAAATGTCTTCATCTCGGGCCAGAGAAAAGCTGAGGTTTCTTCAGGGCAAGGCCATTCATAATGTTTAGAAAATGGCTCAGTAAAATAGAGCTAGGGAACAATGCTGCTGTTTGTGGAAGAACATGTGCTTTTTCTAAGCAGTCTTTACTGTATGTCCCATATGCGTATGTTTGGGTATCAGCTACTGAGCACTGCAGTGTGTTAGTCTGCACTTTAAATGTTACGTACACACAATGTTAATCCGCAATCTCTTTAATCGCATGAGTCCTCTGGTGTATAGAACAATAAAGCTCTACTCATGTCATAAATGACACTGGTACTTTAATGGGAGATGTCTTTAAAGCCAAGGACACGTGCTCTAACTGTGGCACAAAGGCAATTTGAAACCTTTTTAATCTGGAGAGCATTTTCATTCTGCTCAGGCAGGAAGCACTTTACTGACAGTTTCCCATCATGCCCCAGGGCTATCATGGAAGTGAGTTCAACTTTCTCATTTCCATTCCGATCGGCGTTCCTGTGTTCTCCGCCTCATGTGGTCACGGTACAGGTCGTTTATATAGATAGGCCCGTGACAAACACAGACTGTATTTCCTTGAAGAATTTGTCTGCGGCATTTTAAAGAGCTGTGCAGTCCGCGAAGATAGTCTTGAGACTGAACCTTCGTTTCCAGGGCTGCTGCTCACTCTGTGACCCTCCTTGAAACATTCCCCACATACTGTATGTTCCTCTGCTGCCGAGGAAAAACCTCTTTCACAGCTTCCTGGCTTATCAGGCACCTTCAGAAAAGAAGGGGGAATTGAAGTGGTTTGTTCCTCACAGAGGGAGGCAAGAGGAGGGAGAGAGAAAGAGAGAGAAAGAGAGAGAGAGAGAGAGAGAGAGCGGTCACTTAAAGGAACAACTGCAGCCACAGATGAAAGATAGCCTGGCTGTTCTCCCCACTTCTCCACTGAAGATCGATCCGCATGGATTACATAGACTGGGGATGTGCTGTAGAAAGGACTTCTAAAAATAGATTCCGGGGGAACAAATGCCCCGTGTTCCTGGAGTCCATGATGCCAATCGACCAAATGACCTTTCTTCTCAACATCTGAAAAACCCGCTCTTTCCCTCTCTCCCTCTCTCTCTCTCTCTCCCCCCCCTTTCCCTCTCTTCCTCTGCCCTCTCTTTCCCCTCCACCGCTCCTCTCTCTCTCTCTCCCTTCTCTAACAGGTGACAGTGTCTATGTAGGCTAGTGTTGTCAGGCTGGTTCCCTCTGCTCCTTAACAGACTCTTATAAAGACTGACACTTTGGTACATTAGGTCCTGGCAGCTTCAGCATGCTATTCCCCCGTTGTCCTGTTTGTCCTTTTCCGAAGGTGATTCGTTTACAACGTCTTGGGTTTGAATCTGGTTAATGTCCTTTGTCTCATGTCACCAGCCTGTCCCTGTCTTCCATATCTTCTCTCGTTCTCCACTGATGTGTTTCACATTTACATTTTGGGTATTTGGCTGACACTTTCATGCAGTGCAACTTACATTAAATGAGCAGGTAGAGGTTCAACGGGGGGGGCACTTCAACAGGACACATTGGCTGTTAGGAATATTGATCCTGAGACTCTCTGGGACAGTCTTTCTAACCACTAGGCCAACGTGTATGCTGTGCAATAGAAACACCATGAAAACAATGTTTAAAAAAGCTTTCTTTTACAGTCATTGTGTAATCGCTAAAATCCTATTTCAGTGGATTTTCATTTCCTGGCTGAGGTGTTTGATGAGAGTAAGAGGATAAAACAAGGGGTTCCACCCTGTCAGTGACCTAAAAAACTACAAAAAGCCAGTGATGCCACCTTGTTTGGAATTAATTACTATCTTGGGCTTTGTAGTTCTTGCATGAGACATGTAACAAATTGATTGTGTTTACACACTCTCGCCTCTTCCCAGTCTGTAATCATATTGGCTCTTCATGTTTTTGACTCTTCATAATTGCTCAGATCAAGGCTGGAGGGAGCAGCAGCCTTCATTATGCACACAGAATGGCCAGATGTAGAAAGACTTGAGTGGTAGGAAGCGTAGCCACAGCCTATTCTCTCACTACATTTTCCCCGTGGCTGGGCTGCTGCAGGGCTCTGCTTCATCGTGTGCTGCCCTTAAAATCCCATGTGGCGCTCTGGCAGTACAGAAGCAGGAGGCTGAGCGCAGATTATCTCACTTCCCCATATGCTCTATACATCCACACTGAAATATATTTAAATATACCGCAGCCTGTGAAGAATCCAGCTATGCAGCTGTTATTTCATGGACAGCATGACATGGACCCTGAAGCTAAGTTCACACTGCAGGCCGTACTGCTCAATTCGGAATTTTTGCTTAAATCCGATTTTTTTTTTTGTCTGACTGCTCACATTCAGTGACCCATATCTGATATCATTTTAAATGGACCTCCATCCTGAAATGACTCACACGCATAACTGAATGACAACAGAAGACACACACATCTGAACAGTCTGTCATGGAAGCCACCAAAATGATGGCCTAATCCTAATTGTTTTGAACACTGGTCGGTTACGATATGTCTCCTCTACTTGTGTTTGAATGGAGGCATCTCCCCACATACTTTGAATTTGCTCTCCCTACACTGACTGCTTGAGTCATTGTCCTCCATACTTTTTCCAATCAAATGGATGAGTTATGACAACAATGATCTGTCCCGTGGAGAGTGACATAAAAACCCAATGACTTCCGATCTGACAGTTCAGACTGCGGTCGCCTGGCCACAGATCAGCTATGTAACAGAAATTAAAAGACCTGATTCCATGTTTTTTCTGTTCACACTGCACTAAAAACATCAGATTGGGACACTTTAAGCTGCAGTGTGAACATAGCCAAAGTCTCTAAACTGTGTCATTGATTGATCATTACGACTTGATAGTGAGCATTCTGTCCAAGATGCTGACGCTGTACTGAGACAAGCAATCTTGGACTCTGACTCTGTAAAAGTGGCATTTGCAATTAGACTGTGTATGCTCGGAGCAGCCTGTCTGATGAAAAGTGATCTGACTCTTAAAGGCTGTGATACACCAGGAATATTTATGGACGTGATAGGATAACATTCAACACAAAATCAACTGACCTGAGACACAAGGCAAAATGCACAAAACAATTTTTCTGGGCAGCAAGAAGTTGCCAGGTCCTTGTTATCACTGCAAGGGTATTTAGACATAATTTTGTGCAATGTTGCCAAATGTTGCATTACCCAACCAGCTGCTCATTGAACCAAAGCCTGACTCCAACCCTGTGAAGTGTAATTGGATGTTCCATGCAAGCAGTCTATGCAAGGATTTGTCTCTTCTGGCAAAGTGATCTGACTGAATGGACAGAATACCTTGGGCTCTGTGTGACAGACACTGATCATAATAGCATAGCATGCAGTGCAAATCCTTGTGCCTCAATCAGTGTTATGTTGTTTTATGATGCATCATTCTCCAGGTTCCAAAAAGCCCATTAGAAGTAAAATGATCTTAGAACTATTGGCTTACAATGAATCAGATATGATTTTAGCACTTTGATTATCTTCTTCTACTGGTGTACAATGGAGCAAATGTGATCTATAACTGTGTCAGGATGCAGTGATATCAGTGGTATCAGATAATGGGCGGATACCAGGTTAGAATAGGATACTGTAATGAAGAATTTCCCCAGTACTACAATCCCATAGTGAGAGTTTCATGTAACGTTTGGAAAAATCAAACCAAATTTACTTGATTTTCTGCCTTTTTCACAGTCAGTCATGTTTGTTTTGTGACCCGGTCTGACTGTATTATTTTGTAATTAACTGGTATGAACAGATATGTAAAGTTTAGAATTGACAAAGTGGTACAGACCAGTACTTACAGAAACAAGCCAGTGTGAGTAGTAGCTCTGTTATTCACTCTGGTTCTTCTATCCATCCTCTGTCTGAGAACAGTTTGTCCTAATGTAACACTCCTCTCTTCCTCCATACTGTGCCATGGGCTCTCCCAGCTGCTGACACGTTCATCTGCAACGCCCTGAATGGTGGAGGTCTGGAGAGAGAGAGAGCAAGGCGATTATGAACAAGGGAGAAATGAGGGAAAGACAGACAGAGGGAGAGAGAAAAGATGACAGCTTGAGGTCTTGAAAAGAAAGGACTGGTATTAAGGAAGGAAGAGATGAGAGAGAGAGAGAGAGAGAGAGGATCGCCGCTGCCTGAAGCTGCACTGCTCCTAAATTTAGACTTTTTAAAGACGGGCGAGCGAAATGAATGAGGCAGAACCTGCAATGGTTGGCCAGGGTAAGGAGCCGGGGATGTGCATGTGTGTGTCTGTGTGTGTGTGTTAGAGTGCATCCTATGTGTCCAGTGGGCACACACATACAGACGAGACGAGAAAGAAAAAGACTTGGAGAAAGAGATAGGAGGAAGAAGAGGAAGAAAGAGACCATAAAGTACAGTAAGAGAGAGAGAAAACATCTCTAACCACCTTATTATGCAGGATTTGTGTTCCCGCCTGCCTATCTGAATGGCAATCACAAAGGCACCGATGGTGATCAGTATTCCAGCTGCTTCCTACAAAGGTTATTTACAGGAGCGGTGCTGTGTGAGAGCTGTTTCCCAGCCTGCTGCAAACCAGACGCTGTTTTAAATCATACAGAGACAGGTTAGAGGGGCTTTGCCTGGGTTCGCTGAAAAGCACACAGGCTTTTTAGCAGTTGACCCACGACCTCGTCTTTTGTGTCTTGGTCTGTGCCGTAAATACTGAATATAGCAGAGAGGCTTGTTTTTAACGGTGTGGTGCAGCAATAAAGACCGTGTAGCTCCAGAGAGAATCTCTACCCTGAAGATGCTTATCAATACTTAAAACATACAGAAATATTTACAATAAGTAGTGCATACATAACAACCTACACGCCTGCAGACACACATAAATACTTAAAACGTACAGAAATGCATAGGTAGTGTGTATGAAACGCACGCACACACACACACTGGGTAAGTGAACATCCAAGTACCCAGTCACAATAGTAAAGTCAGCCGTACGCACAGTCGCTCTCTCTCACTTTCTCTTTCACAAAGACAGTTTCTCTCGCTCTTTTCTCCTCTTCATAAAATCACAAAATACTGCCGTGTACAACACTCACAGACTATAAAGCCCCTTCTCCCTTCTCACACTCAAACAAATCTGCACCGACGCGTACAAACACAGGACCACAGAGGAGACGAGGGACGTGGATGAAAGGCCATTAATTCTTATTTGGACTTAAATTTTCTCGAAATCCTCATAACAGAACTTGATTAATATTAATATTCCTTCCCCCGCCTGTGTGTTATGTTTGTTTTCGAATAAGTGTGACGATATAGTTGGGTAACAGTTAACATATTTGCATAACACATGTCTTTGTATGTGAAGTAAGGGGCAGCAAGGTAGTGTCAATTCAAGTCAAGTTTATTTATATAGCCCTTTATCACAAGCATGTCTCAGAGGACTTTACAGAGAATGTGTCTAGTAGTGTAGTGATAAGGAAGACTGTCTTTCAGCCAGAAGGCCCGGTTCAACCCCTATAACAGTGAGCAAATCATTGCACTGCATTCAGCCTCTCATTAGGTTTTAATTGATATCTCTTGTTTCTCGTCTGATAAATGTTAATGAGCATTAGAATGAAATCAGTTTTTAATGATTTTCTCTTTTTCCGAATTAAAAATGAATTTTACATGTTGTCTGAAGAAGTCTCAGCTTGATGCCTGGCCCTGGCTTGCAGTCAGACATACTGTAAACACGGTGATGGAGTTGTTATAGAGGAGGTGAGACTGCACTAGATACAGCAGCTCCTCAAACACTTCACTCATTAAGACCTCACAACTCGAGGGCTGCAGCTCCCCAAACGTCAGGCCCTTTGATCTAACCCTGGAGCTGAGAACAATCTCATTTCTCGTCTTATTTTCTTCCATTAACAAGAGAAATCACTCCACAAGTCTTCAGAGGAGAATAGAGCCTTTTTGATCTTCCGTTAGAGTCAACCCCCACCCCTCTTTCTTCCCTCTCTTTCCCTCTCTCTGCTCTTTCTTCTCTCCCCCTCTCTCCTCTACAGCCTCAACAGAAGCCGAACCAATTCATTAGAAGGCTCAGAAAGTCAATTATGTTAATAGTTCCTTTTGCCGGGGGAAGTGGGAAGTTGGCAGAGGCACAGAGTACTTGTTCTTGCACTTCTACATACTCTAATACATATTTTATTTAGAGCTCATTTAGATGTGCAAATCAATCTTAAGAAGAATAGAGGGGACGAGTGAGGTGTTGAGGAGGGAGGAGGAGTGGCAAGGCGTTCGTTCCCAGGCTTCCAGGCAGGGTGGGTGAAGGGGAGGAAGGGTAGACCCGGTGTCAGGAGACCATCCAGAGGAATCCCTCTTACTTATTCATGCAGCAGCCGAGCATCAGGGAATCTCCCAGCCTCATTATGAAATGTGTATTTGTAGAAGCTCACGCAGCAGTGCAGCTCTCGCTTGAAAGCCTCTGCTTATCCACTCTACTCTCCTCCCTTCTTCCTCTCTTAGTTTTTTAGATCGCATCACTCTAGGGAGGCGATGTCATGCTTCATTCATCGAGACGCCTCTCATCCGTTGTCCTAAATCCTTCTTTTCGGAGAAGAAAAGCTTGGCTAATTTCAACGAGTTGGTGTAGCCTGACGTGGGGAAGCAGACGCCTGAGCTGAGCTTCACATTCACTCTGAATTTGTCTGAATTTGGATGACAGGCTGAGGAATGAGAGCTTTGGTACTGTGAGGCCAAGCTTCATCTGGAGCGGTGATATGCATGCATACATGTTCACATATGATAACAATACACATTTACCAACATTCACACTCTGTCACAATGTGCCCACACACACATACCGCATATACTACCAGTCAAAAGGACACACCTGATTGAATGTACAATGTGTTTCATTATCTTAAAGCCATTTTGATCTAAAGGCTTATGCTTAAATGCTTGAAATTAGTTTTTTAAATAAATATAAATAGTGAAGTTGATGCCTATGTATGAATTTCTTCTTTTTTTTAAGATTTATTTTTGGCATTTTATGCTTTATTAGACAGTTACAGTGAGAGAGAGACAGGAAGGTATGGGAGAGAGAGTGAGGGGAGATCATGCAGCAAAGGACCGCAGGCTGGATTCGAACCCAGGTCGCTCGGTGAGCCACCAGGGCGCCCCCTATGTATGAATGTCTTTCCAAAGCGTTTGCCTTTCCATCAAGGCAAAGGATGGGCTACTTTAAAGAATCTAAAATATAAGATTAGATAAGTTTTGATTTGTTCACTTTGATTTGGTCACTGCATAATTCCATTTGTGTTATTTCATAGTTTTGATGTCTTTACTATTATTCTAAAATGTGGAAAATACTAAAAATAAAGAAAAATGCATGTGCCAAAACTTTTGACTGGTAGTGTATACATACCATGAATGACATCTCAAGCACAGTTAATCATCAAATTCAAATAATTTATTTATTTTGTGTAATTCTCCCTCTTGCGGGTGTACCATCCATGCTACCCAGGCACACAGCTTAATTTCAGAGTGGATTGAGATTCCACTCAGATAACTGTATCACCGCCTACCCATGCAGCACTTTCCTGTTTTTCAATATACCTTGCAGTTCAAAGGTCACTCTCTCTGTGGCTGCAGCTCATTTCAGACTACAGGTGGAGCCTATTTGTATTTCTACCTCGGATGACGCCAGCCACACTGTGCGTTGCTATCCCAGATTCATTAATGTGCTGTCCTCCTCGGGGCCCAAGGAG
>NW_027280519.1:0-77500 GCF_046629955.1 Centroberyx affinis | reverse complement strand
CGCAATGCTAGTGAAATCAATTTGAAGCCAGTGTGAAATCGCAGCTGACATGACATGTCGGTGAGAGAGATGTGACTGTTTTACATCTATCATGTCCCTGGAGAGAATGTATGACCTTCAAACCAACTGGAAGAGAACAGGAACCGAGTGATTTGTACTTTCATGTCCATCATTTCCAGGGAAAGGGAGTAACGCTTCTATGTGACCTGCACTACCAACTACCAGTCTGCTCTGTGTGTGTATATGTATGTGTGTGTGTGTGTGTGTACAGGAGAGAGAGACAGACAAAGAGAGAGAGAGAGAGTGTTGTACTGCATGATAGATCTGCCCCCTAGAGAGTTTTCACATTAAACATGGACAAAGTGTTGGTGGAGCTGCCACACAGCAGACCACGTACAACCTGAAGCAAAGAGGAATGGAAAAAACAGCAGAGAAGAAGAATGAGAAGGAGAGGATGGAGTTACATGCAGCATCTCAGTGGCCCTCCCCAATAATCATATCCATCCATTAGTGTTAGCTATCACTGTTTACCAAGTACAGAGTTGCTGTAGTTTTGGAAAACTAGTGAGTCATTTAGTGTTTATTTATAGCAGTTCAATATTCCCCTAATGAAAACCACTGTAAGGTTTCTATAGGGACTTAAAGTGTGTATGTGGTGCTCAATAGTGAGTTATAGTGATGATACTTTATGGTATTTTCTATCTCCTGTGCTCTATAATATTCCTTTACTGTGACATTTGCACTTTATCCTTCTAAAATTTATTAGAGGATTATTATTATTATTATAGTTGTTTTTTTTCATAAGGGTTGAGGCGATAAAAGCAGTTGCAAAACACATAAACAAGTGCCACCATGACAAATGGGTGTAAGCACTGTGGCTAATAGTTGTAATTTTTGTAATGGCACAGCAGTTCATTTAATATCTGCAGTATAGTTGTGTTTTATACATTAGCTTGTACTTTGCTAGTCTGTTTTTTATTTTAGTATCATAAAGTATCATTTTTTTAGTATCATAAAAGTATGCGTGGAATGCAATGTGATGAGACTGTAATGAAGTATCAAAAGCAGGGATGATTTTTTTTTTTTTTTGACACATAAATCCCATTCATTTCTAAAGGGGGATTACTGTTGTCCCACTTTTTTTTTCCTGCCTTTTGTGTTGGTTATCACATCCCTCCTAATGTCTGCGGAAGGCTTCCCACCTATATCCGCTGTGGTGACGTTGACTTAGAAATATACTGACATATTATCACCTTCAAACATACCACTCTCTCTGGTGAGAAAATGAGAGGGAAGAGACGGAGGGAAAAGAGAGTGCGATGTTTTGAAGCTTTCACTGGCTGCAGATGCTTTTTCAGGGTGATAACAAAGGAAGAGTGCATATCCTTTCCTTTCCCATTCCCTTTCTCTGTGTCTGTGCCTTTACATCAATGGATCTGTGTGTGTGTGTGTGTTTGTCTATACACTATGTGTCTGGGGGTGACTCTGAGACAGAGACAACGCCCAAACAAATAAAGAAATGGACAAATGAACACACACACACACACACTACAGTAGACAAACCCCTCCACACCATTGAAAAGCACACACTGCTTGGCATAAAGCACGATAATGATGTTGTATAGCAGCCACGCCTGATAGCATCGCTGAATGCTGTGATGCTTTTTATAACCCAGCAAGATAGGATTCATGAAGATGTTGTAATGTAAAAATTTATGGTACATCTGATGATAACATTCCCATAACCGCAAGAGAGCATTTCATTCTCATTTAATATAATTTACAACTAGCTCTTCTTGAGGTCAAACAAAAGAAATATCAACTTTTGGATTATCCTCTTTGTCATTTTTCATCTCTGTAGGCCTGTGCATTTTAAAAGAGAGCTGGAAGCACAATCATAACTGTGTCTGTGTGTGTGCATGTGTTTGTATGCCTGCGGGTGTGTGTTGTGTGCATGTGTGTGTTCATGAGTCTGCATGACTCATTTCTTCAAACAGAATGAATAAGTGCCTACACATGCTAGAGCAGGGCTAAGTCAATAAAAGGAGGTGTAGAAAATGATCACTAGATATCATCACTAGACGGAAATCCATCACTCATGCAGTGTTTCCTGTGTAATTTTTACCTCCGCTGACAAAGTTGGAAGGAGGTTATGTTTTCAACCCTGTGTTTGTTTGTTAGCAAGATATCTCCGAAAGTTACAATCGGATTTGGCTGAAATTTGGTCAACAGGAAGCCCTTGGCCCGAGGATCAGTTGATTAGATTTTGGTGCTGATCCGGATCTGGGATTTCTGCCATTAGACGATTTTTATTTTAGCCATAACTATTATGCTGTGTTCATGTGCTGATGGGAAAGTCTGACATCCGGGACTTCCAAGTCGAGTGCTAAACGCCACTGATTTCACCTGCTATTTTGTCGAAAAATCAAACCCAGAAGACAAGCGAAACAAACAAACATAAGCCGTTATGGAGGCTGCAGCTTTGCCAGTTGGAGAATTGTTCAGTGTTGGTGGAGGTTTGCTCTACTGAATGTCTTCTAGTTTGTAGATGTGAAGGGGAATTTTGGTTCTGAAAGCACAGTTCACTTCTGGGCCCGTTCCAGCATCAGTTCCAGCTGGTGATATTAGGGCCATTGTGCTGGAAATGCAGTTGCAAATGTAACTTTTTTGGGTGGACCGAACAATAAGGTCAGATGATGAATTTTCATTGCATTTACATTTTTCTAGCTGTGGGGACAATTTTTCATCTTTTTGGGGCACCACAGCTAAATGAATGCAAATGAAACACTGCATTCATGAAACCAGGTCTGGGACCAGTACTCTTTCAGAACTGTTGTTATTCAAACATCAAGGAAACAGAAAGAAAGAAAGAAGAAAGAAAGGATATTGCATGAGAATTATGCTTGTCAGCTAGAGTAGGCATTGCATGCTGTGCTGGTCTCATTCGTTTCAATCCAATGGGAGTTTTCTTCTGCAAACACTGAACTAGGTTAGATTCGGCTAAACCAGTGAGTCAGTGGCAGGACATTGTTTGTGACTGGTGACCTTGGCTCTGCCTCTGTCGTTCTCTGTCACACCGGGGCGAAATAGCAGAGGATTATTTTTAAATACAAATACAAGGACCGCCTGATTCACCTGATCTTGCAAGCGATGTATACTCGTTTTTGGCTTTCCATAGTGTCTAGAATGATAAACCTGCTACAACTCAAGTACTTCAAAACACTTATAGGCACATTGTTATTTCTCTGACCATCTCTGCTGTGTGTTCTCGGAGCTGGGAGCTTGGTGAGTCAGAGTACAGTGCTCAGTCTGTGGGGATTGGAGGGCAGAATGTTAAACAGCAGCCCAGAGCCGCTGCTGTCACCTAGCTGAAAAGCAAACCGCACCGCAGGGACAGACTGGGAGCATGTGTATCGAGCATGCAATTGACTGTGTGTGTGTTTGTGTGTGTTTGTACATATGCACTTGTACATATGTCTGCATGCATGCACAGAGGATGTTGACTGAACACTGTGTGACCTTGAGCAACTGAACTTTACCTCGCCTGTACCTTGTGGATTCAGAATTGTACACCAGGGTGAGAAATAAACTGTTTTTCAGAGCACATTTGCCCCCTTAATCTGATTTTTAGGGGCATTTTGGTCCTTTTCAGGGCCAGTTTTATTTAGCTCTGTAATAACACATTTGCACTGCAACACTCAAGTTCTGCCACTAACATTCATGTTATTTTGAATTACATGTCCCACACTTGAAAACTGGAAACTGACGGCAGGCCTTACAGAAGGGCATGGTGCCGTTTTTGGCATTTTCTTCAGCTGCTGGCTGCGTGGTGCCAGCATTTTCTCCTGCTCCAGGCTGCGTTCTCGGTTGTTTTCTGATCAAACAGCACTCAGTATTTTTTGCCCGGAACACACTGAAAAGATTCGTCTGGTCGAATCACCTACAGTGGCCCAGTAGTCACATAATGAAAATGTAACAGTGAAATGCAAAAAAGGTACTCCTAATTATCTGAGGCTTTTTCTGCCCCCTAATTTCAAATTTCACTGGCATTTTATGAACTTTCAAGGGCATTTTTGCCCCGGGCCGCCGTTAATTTCAGACCCTGATGCACACACACACACACGCACACACACACAGTTTTAAGCAGAGGCATGTGTAGTGTGAAGAGGTCTAAGGGTTTACAAGCAGAGGGTGACACCACAGAGAGTTGTCCCCTCCCCATCCCTGCAGCAGGCTCAAAGCATGATGCACTGCATCAGATCCAAGGGATTTGTCACTTCTAAACTACTGTCGTTTATAGAATATTTATGCTGCTCATTTGCTGAACCTCTGCCTCTCTTTATTTCTTGCTGTCTCTCTTTCTTGCTTGCTTTCTCTATCCAGTGTTCCTCCCTCTTTTCCTCTCTTACCCAGTTATGTGTGCTGATGTAGTGGTGAATGGAAAGGTGGGTAAATCATAAACGTATAGCCTTATATAGGCTGCTAGTTACTGTGATGTTTATGATTAATTTAGATCATGAAGACTATCTTCTTAAAAGTAGGTGGGTAAACTTTACTCCCCAAATAAAAGGATGGGTAAAGCGAGTGTGGCTGTGTTTACCCTGCACTACATCCCCAGCCTGTGGTGATATAAACAGACATTCGTCAGTTCAGCCGTTGTTCTGAGGCCGTTGTTTATGAGGCTGCATGCTGCCAGATGCTCCATTGTAATTGAAAGGAAGCCGTCTGGCCGCTCCTTCCTCCTCCTGCTGCTGCTGCTGGCGCTTCAGGAACTTTGGCTCTAAGTGGAGCTTTATTGACTCATTTGTTTGTGCGCTCTCACCCTCTTTCTTTAGTTCTCTCTGTTGCGTCCACTCTCCACTCATTCTCTTCATTACACTTTATTTCTCTCACTCAGCTAATCCGCACGATTGTGACAACTTCCAATTCTGCAAAATTACCACTATTTTTTTGCATGAAATGGCTGAATCAACTGCACTTGTAATTTTTGCAAGTGAACCTTATTTTTTGCATCAAATGGTCCCATCAATCCATACATCAGCAAACTACGACCCACCTTGGTCCTCTTATGCTACAACCCCACTTTTGAGTGGATCTTTCAAGAGGGAGGAGATGGAGGAGGATTCAGAGGACGAGTTGTAGTTTCATATGTGAGTTTTACTCACCACTGCAGGTTGAGTGCACTTTGCTTTTCATTTAAACCACATCATTATACTTTACATTTAGTCTTTGGTGTGCATGATGTTAGTCAGAAGAACACAAAGTTGACCTCAAAAATAAATGGGCGGGAGTTGAAGGTATATTTTATAAACACTGGAATCCAAGTGCAGTATTTTCCTTTGTTGTAACTTGGAGCCCATGTTTTTTCTGTTTGGAGGTAGTTATAAAATAATATTTTTTTTGTATCTCTTTAGCACCACTTAAGGTTGCATTAAGTCACAATTTACTGTCCCATAGCACAAAATGACCATAATAAATGTGTGGGAGTTTGATAGAGTTGATGATCAATACCAGTGACTCAGCGATTACTTCACCAGGTGCTGAGATCTCTGGCTTTCAAAAACTCACTTTCTGGCTCTTTTTTTAAGCAAACTACCCCCCCTCCCCTTGGCACACACACACACACACACACACACACATTTTTCAACTGCTCAGAGATGGAGGACGGTGCTGTGTGCGAGCACCTGGCATCACAACACATTTCGTTCTCAAGCCTAAAAAGGAAATGACAAAGCAGTATTACTGTGCATTGTGATATGTTACCTCTTCTCTAGACCTTTCTGCTGGAACTCTGTCCCAATTCACTAGCTTACTCTTTCTGTTGTGAAAATGTGACTTTTATTATTTTTGTTACAGGCTACTGTAAGCTGTGCTAGAGACCTGACAATGTCGTTGTAATTCCTCGGTGGCTGATAGAGGTCAATAAAAATCAGAAATTATTTAATGCACCTTTAAGTACCATTTTCCCTTGACTTCCATTTTTCCTAAATTTTTACTGCAAAAAATCAAGCATTTTTGGTCACAATAATAATGTATGTGCTGAAACCCACACAAACATGAACATTACCTTATGTCTCTTTCACTTTCCTATTTTCACTTGTACACACTCTCTCTCTCTCTCTCTCTCTCTCTCTCTCTCTCTCTCTCTCTCTCTCTCTCAGTTGCTCTTACTGACACACAGGCACAGACACATACAAACACATATCATGTACTTTCTCTCTCTCACGTACAAATGAAACACACACACGCACACTCACTCAGACACACTTGCAGATACAGACCACCGCTGTCGTCTGCACGGTTGCCATGGTGATATCGAGTGATTTCCTCCCCCACTCCCCCGAGCGGCGGAGCGGCGAGTGGTGAGGAAAAAAGGTGAGACGGTGGTCACGGACAGGAAATAAGGAAGTGGAACATGAGGAGGAATATACTGCGCTGACCTTCCATCACCTCAGTAACGACAAGGCAACTCCTCTTCTGGGCCAATCAGCAGCAAATCACCTTGTTTTGACCTGTAATTGCAGCGCTCCCGTTGGGCCAATCAGAGTTATTTTAAAAATGTCAAAATGCAGTGGTGGGATGCATCATTCCTGCAGGTTTTGTCAGAATACGATCAGGAGTGTCTGAGACTCTGACGGACAGACGAACCAACAAACAAACAAATGAATGAATGGAAGGAGACCGATCCACATAGTCCCAACAGACAATCACACACACCAAGTGAGATTCACAGTAAAGTAAATAAACAAACTCAGTAAATAAACACAGTCGGGGCAGAGGGGAGGGGGAGGGCTTGCTGCTGGCTGCATCCACATGATTGACAGATGACAGCAATGGCTTATTCTCTATGGATATCTCTTGTTGACGGTCAGGTGATGACAGACCATCATGGGAGAGGTTGACGTTGATATGTAAACAGTAGAGACCTGTGTGTTGTGTGTCTGGGGTCAGTGTGTGCTGGGTGATCATGATACCCGTACCTCAGAGTGTCGGTCAGTCTGTATATGTGTCAGCTTGCCTGTCTGTCTATGTGTGATTCTCGTCTCACTGTCACAGATTCCAGGTCATTTGCAGTTTCCTAAAAGACTGTAACATCCACATTGTCCTGAGCCGCTGCAGGTAATTTCTTCACCCATTCTTCTTTTCCACGCTCCCAGAAACTATAATTTAGGCGAGAAGCAAGCGAGAACAGTACGTCTCTGTTGAACAAGGCTTGGCCGGCTTCACTCGGTGTGAAGCACACAGCAGCAGTGGAATGTGTAATTGTCTGAGGGTTTGGCGACTTGTTACACTGTGCTGTGACTGGGAGCACTGAGCCACTGGTAGGGCTGGTCGATATGGACCAAAAATCATATCTCGGTATTTTTAGGCTGAATGGCGATACACGATATATATCTCGGTATTTTCTAGTAGGGCTGGGCGATATGGATAAAATCAAATATCACGTATTTTTGACCAAATACCTCGATATCGATATCGCAGGGATGACTATCGGTGCTTTCACAAAATATTTACACAATGAGATTTTTGATAAATAATCATCAGTAATGTGGATATAATGACTAAGTGGGTAAAGGGAAATAATAGAACAGCTAGAACAGTCTGGTAAGTTCAGAAAATTACATCACTTTACTGTAATGCAGCCTTTAAAACCAGGAAAAGACAACACTTATGCCATATCACAATATTACAATATCCAAAATCTAAGACGATATCTAGTCTCATATCACGATATTGATATAATATTGATATATTGCCCAGCCCTAGCCACTGGGAAATATAGATGTACACACTCCTGAAAGTGAAGCAAGTGTGTGATGGTTGGGTCACTGCTATATGCTGTGACAAGGAGCAGTGGGCACACACACACACACACACACACACACACACACACCCCTTTAAAGTGAAGCTGGGCTGCTGTTAAGGTAGCTATTGCCTGTAGGTAGGTAGAGAGAGAGGGTGATGTTCACATTAGAGATTGTCACTTCTGGTTGAGTTACAGTATGTCATTGCAGGTTTCAGTGAAGCAATATAAGAGTTTGTTATTGCTGGCTGTACTATCTCTTACAGGCTCGGCACTAAGACTTCACAGCGCTTTGACAAACGGCGGTGAAACTTGTAGTGAAGCTGGGGTAGTGTGTCTGACAGCTGACTGTGCTACCGCTGCTGTCGTGTGAAAAACTTATAACACCAACAGTTCGATGTTTTTGCTTTTTTTAAAGGTTGACTTTGCGTTTTCATGGGTCGGGCAACCTGGGCTCATTAAATTCATTCACAAATAACTTTATTTTTTCTAAAATGCATGGCTGTTAATCTCAAGATATCTATATTTTTTTGAGTTGTTGACTTTTGGGAGATGCAAAGTTTTCATCCAACAGCAACACCATGGTGCCGGTTGACGGGTGTGTAATGGCTGGCGGTGTTAGCATGTCCTCCTGGCTGTGTGGCTGTTCATTACGGGCACAGATCAGTAAGTGGCTCCGGCTCCTTGAAGTCAGACTCACACCAAACCACTGGGAGCGTCTGACTGCCTCTGTGCACTCAGCCTGAAACTGCAGCCTCACCAACAGGAGCAGAGACAGACAATGTTAGCTCAGGAGGAGTGGTGTTATGTCTGGAATTAAGGCTAATGGCTGAGGAAAGGGACAGAGGATGGCAACGGAGTTTGGGTGCACTTGTGTTTTCTCAGCAGCAGGGGCTGGAGCCGTTAGTACGAGGCTAAGGACGGGGAATGAGCTGAAGTGAGGCTGAGGCTGCAGCTGGAGCCTGGGTGTCCCTGTGTTTTGTCTGGAGCTGCGTCTGGGCTAGGGATGCAGGCTGTGGTCAGGGAACAAGCTGGAAATGGGGCTGGAGCTCGGTCGGTCACAGGACTTGTTCTTCTCTTCTCTTACTCCAGTGGTATTCTGTTCTACCCTGGTGGTCTGGCAAATCCATCTCCTCTCCTGTCTTTTTTTAATAGGTCGATACATGGCCATGTATACTCTCTTTATTTTGACAGTAGGATGGATGAGAAGGACAACATGAATGGGAACTGCACGAGAGGCTTCTGGAAGAATTTAATGGGCCAACAAGGGAATATGTGGTTCTGAAGGCAGGGGCCCTTGTAACCGCTTCACCATCTATACGCATTCACTGTCTCTACTTTACTCCTATTCTCTACTCCCTTTGCTTCTAAGGTAGCCCTGTCTAAGAATTGTAATCACAAAATTTCCATTTTGGGCCACATGAATGTCCCTTTGCTGTTACTGTAGATTTTGGAGTCGGTGGAGGTGGTTACAGAAATGTAGCAGCACGTAAGTCACAAGAGACTTGGCCTGAATGTGTTGAAAAGAATATATACAGAAATGTAGTATGTGCTGCATATATGCAGTAACAATAGGCCTTTAGTACTGTGGGCTCACTTTCCCTGGCCAGATTTTTCCAGTTATTTTAGGGATTCAAACCAGCAACCCTCTTAATGACAAGCCTGCCTTTTTAACATTTAGGCTATCACTGTCCCCAATGAGCACATAAGTTGAGCAACTGAAGCCCAACAATGTGTGCTATATCATGGAGATACAGTGGCGATAGTATTCAAATTAACTAAGTGCAAATTAGGGAAATGCAGCAAGGAGGGGGACCAAAAGACTCTAATTGACGAGATTAGAAAATGGAGTTTACAGTGTACTTTCATGTGGCAACACTGCAAAGCAAGGCATACAGCTGTGTTATTATATGGTGTGATATGAGCTCAATATTTGTATTCTGTGACAGCGAAATCTCATTCTTTTGAAGGCTTCAGTTTGACAGCTTTTATCTGAAGGCTTTAATTGACTCTCTCTCTCTCTCTGTCTGTCTGTCTCTCTCTCTCTCTATCTCTCTCTCTCTCTCTCTCTCTCTCTCTCTCTCTCTCTCTCTCTCTCTCTCTCTCTCTCTCTCTCTCAGAAAGCAGTGTTCACGAGGGAAGTAACGACAACGATGGCAGCATCTGTGGCAGTGACTCGGCCTTCTACAAACAGAGTGAAGGTAAGAGAGGCTGTGATAAACATCCAACATTTTGAGGCGATGCAGATGGGTCATTTTGCCCACGATTATAAATGACATCTTTTCCACTTTACATTTATTTCTTAAAGCCTGCTGTATTAGTCAGATTGATTTTTTTTTCACCATTTACTCCTTTCCATTTCCTTAAAAGGTTGCCCATTTGTTGTTGTTTTATTGTTATTGCCCATTTATTGTTGCCTTAACAAATAGAGAACATTCTGTAAAGTGCATGTGTGTGTGCCTAAGTGGGGTGCTTCAGACTGTGAATCACTTCAGCTCTACACAGCACTGAAATTGAATTCATCATGGGCAATACACATTGCACGGCCCTACACACAAACACACACACACACACACACACACAGTCCTCTTTTTGATTGCACTGACACACACATACATAAATGCAGTGGATAAATACTAACAAGGAACAAGGACATGCCTTCACACACACACACACAACTTTCCGGACACACACACAGAGACATGCTTATGCGCAGACATGCACATGCACTCACATTCATGCACAAATAAACACACAAACAACCAAATAGCCCCACTCCAACGATAAAGCTAATTTCATTTGTTTGCCAATGATTATGAGTTGTTTGTGCAATGATTAAGATCTGCCATTTAGATAATGACAGCTCTTGAGAGGGCCGCAAACAAACACTCTCTTTGTGTGTGTGTGTGTGTGGGATTTATGCTTTTAGACTGCGACATTCAAGTGCTCCACAATGATAAAAAGGGTTAGGCTTATTGGTTAGGGTTAGGATAAGAATTACATTTAGGTTAGGGTGAGGGTCAAAAGTTAAGGGGAGGCATGTGGGTTAGGGGATAAAGGGAAGTCTATAGATTGCCATGCACATGTAATATGTGTGTGCTTAATGTGTGTGTGTGTGTGTGTGTGTGTGTGTGTGTGTGTGTGTGTGTGTGTGTGTGTGTGCTCCCAGGACACAGCATGGCAGAGACCCTCACAGTTGCCCTGCGTGTTGCTGAGGAGGCTATAGAGGAGGCCATCGCCAAGGCAGAGGAGTTCAGCGACAGCTTGGTGAGGCATTCCTCTCTTCATCTTCTCCCTCTCTCTCTGTCTTCTCTTTTCTATTTTTTTTGCTTTTTCTTTTGCTCTCTACTCATCATGCCTCTCTTTCTTTCCCCCTCTCTCTCTCTCTCTCTCTCTTTCATGTCCTCTTACTTCTCCTCTCCTCCCCTCCCTCTTTGGTCTCAGTATCAGCGGGATGCAGTCATGGTTTTTGGCTGAAACGCCTGCACAGAACCTCTTGGTAATTCACAGCCGCTTTGAACAGGCTTTGACGTGTGTGTGTGTGTGTGTGTGTGTGTGTGTGTGTGTGTGTGTGTGTGCAGGAGAAGCAGAATGAGGCTCGATATCTGCGGGACCACAAAGAGGAGCTTATAGAGGAACTTGCCACAACCATTGTACAAAAAGTAGGTTGAGTAACCAGTATTTTATTTTTGCATGTTTATTTTCCCCTTACTATCGAAGCACATAGTTAACTTCCCGCTGAACAATCTTACGTTGATTAGACGTTTAAAACACGTCTAAATGGCCCATAGCCGTCTAGGCGACGTTGAAATCATGTCTTTTGCTCAGTGGGTTTATTCAAATGTCAAAGTAAATTGGAAAATGAAAATGCAATAAAGCTAGCCGAAGTCTCACCCGTATCCCCACCTTGAGAGAATGACTGACAGATCGGCAGACTGTGATAATCAGAATGCAAAGCGGAAATGTAATTGCAAATGGGTGCAATGCTTTTTTCTTTTTCAAATTTGAATTACAGTACAATTTGAATATTGTTAGCCATAAAATAGGGCAAGTCTTTGAAAATAAATTGTAAAACAGCTTTTTCATTTTCAGTTTGTCAGAGAATGTTCATAACAGTACGGGAAAAGTCAAATGCAAATTGCATAAAGTTTTTATTTATTATGACTTAAATGCTGCATAAAAGTAAAAATAGGTTGTAATTATTTGATTGCTTTTCAATTTTTAAATTAGAATTAACATTTGAATATTATTATGTTAACCATAAAGCGGGGCAAGTCTTTGAAAATGAAATGAAAA
Source organism: Centroberyx affinis (assembly GCF_046629955.1). Lineage (NCBI taxonomy): Eukaryota > Metazoa > Chordata > Actinopteri > Beryciformes > Berycidae > Centroberyx > Centroberyx affinis. The sequence continues at coordinate 65,400 of NW_027280519.1, read as the reverse complement.
TGGCTTTCTCTTCTCCACTTTAAGGTTGCCAGAAAATGTGCCTACTATTACATGAAAACTCAAAGTGGAAACTGGATTATTGGATTTAAAATTTCATTATGGCATAAATTATGCATGCCTAAGTGGAGAAAATAAGCGCTTTTGTGAGACTGCATTTTAATTTTCTCTCTCTTTGCATTTAGCTTTATTAGCATTGGAATAAAGCATACTATGCGCTCCCATACTAAACAGGTTATACCACCACCATGTCATCTGATTTTATACTTCTCACCTCTCTCTGTCTTTGTCTCATTCTTCCTTCCTACCTTTCTCCCCTCTCTCCCTCATTTTCTCTCCCTTCATTTCCCTCTTTCCGTCCCTATCTTTCCCTCTCAGATCATCCAGAGGAGGAAGCGTTCAGAGATGCAGACAGAGTATGACTTTGTGTGGCCTCAGCCTCAGCCTCTGATCCAGCCCAGCGAGCTGCCCTCCCCCTCCCAGCCCCAGGCCTCCTCCCTGGGACCGCACGACCCCCTCAAGTCCTCCTACTCCCTCTGGGTCAGTCTATATGCACACAGGACATCTGGATACTTGTGGGGTAGAGCTAATGCCACCTACAGACTTTTAAAATCCTAACAGGCTATATAGACTGTGAAAATAGAAGCAAATCACACAACAAAAGCCGAGCAAATTTTCAAGATGCACAAACTTGATTGGAGTTCATCCTCAGACCTTGCCGACATGTTATCATAAGAGAGAACAGCAAACACGGAGAGACAGCTACTCTCACTTGCTGTTCATATTATTTTCTGGCTCATTCTCCCTGTTTTCATTCTCTTGCTGTCAGAGATTTGTGTCGCTCTTCGTCTCACACCACAGGACTTGATCCACATGCGTCCAGATTTCAGTCTTGGAAATCAAACAAGTTTGAAATACTGTCGGCAACTTGATCGGGAGGCAAGAGACTTTTCTCTCTCACACACGACAGGATTAGCTATGCCGGCCACGGATGAGAGTCCCCCATGTCGGCTTAAAATCAGGCTAAAAGTTGTGCAGTCAGAACCTAGAATAAAATGCTATCAGTCAGTCTTTATTCCTGTCTTTATTCCATTTCAAAGTTATCACAGTCTGTCTGTCAGAGCAGAGCAGCCAAATTTGTCAAAGTCAACTTGGCGAACACAATGACACTAGCAAAAAATAAATAAATAGTTGTTTCGTTTTGGTTCACCGATGATGTAAAAATACGTGGTTTGGATAGGAAATACTAGATGTTTTTTTTCCTGCTTATTACTTTACCCCTACTGCTGAACTTGCATTTTTCCTTTCAGCTCATAAAGGAGCGAGGGGCTGCCCAAGTTGCAAGATCAACAAACACATCCACACACACACACACACACACACACACTAGTTTGTTTCAGGGTTGTTTAGCGTTTGTTGGCCACTGTGTGTAAAATATAACATTTAGAAAACATCGCATTCAGACAGGAACGTTTTAGTCTACATTCCATTAATTGCGGCACACATCTGATAATGTAAGAGGCATTATTTGGGCTACAGCTTTCTTTTGGCTTGTATTTCTAAAAGGATTTAAACCTTCTACATTTCATATTTGTCTGTTAAAAACTGTGAATCTTCAGGATTTGTAACATTTTTGCCAGCCAAAAAACGTAGACACATGCACATACATGTACACACGCCCCCACATTACACACTGCTAGCTGCGATAGTGGAAGTGATTTGGGGGTTAAGGGTTCAGTTGTTCATTTGTGTGTTTTATACACCTGATGAATCAGGAACATGGCCTTCCCAGACAGATTTAGAAGCCCAGAGTGGACTGAGAAAATCGATGAAATCGGATTGATTATCACTCACACAACCTTTAGTCGCCTCATGGGGAATCACGTGCGATTCAAGACCTCCTACTACCTCTGACACCGCATGAACCTTAGATCCCTGGTGACTTGTTTGCTTATGTGGATCTCAACAGGTTGTTAGGTTTGTGTGTTTTTTATATGTATTAGTTGTTCTGGATTCACATTGAGTTATTGACCGGCTAAAACTTGCAAAGTACACCAAATTCCATCAATAAAACCGTTGCAGCGTCTTTGTATGAATTAACTCATAGCGCCCCCTGCTTTTGGGCGGTCGTAGTCACAACTCTAAGAACAAACTAGTTACGAGATTGGGATGAGTGTGGATGTCTGCCGTTCTGATTGTCTGTGCGGTCCATTGCACTGACACACAGGCGTGGACAAGGCGTAAAAGATGTAAAGGTTAATTAAGATGTTGGTTTTGATTGGCTGTCACCCGGACTACAGCTGAGGATCACACTGCAGTAATGTGGTTCTGTCACAGTATTCACAGCCGTGGTAAATTTATGCATTTTATTTTTAGTTTTTTGACAAGTACATTGTCAACCACATAAGAATAAACTTCAGTGACTTTCAAATAATCTCCTGTGATTGTCCAAACTTTCCAGTCCGATGTGGCAAACCCACTACACTGATATCATCAGTTTGTCATGTTCAGTGCATTCCAGGAGTTTTGTGATTTCCTTCATTTCCCAGAATGACATAGTAATGTTTTCCAGTTGAGTGAGAGTGGAGAGAGAACTTTGCTTTGGTGCTGTGTCTGGTTGTTCAAATATCAAAAAAGATGTCAATGAGAGCCTTGTATTTCACACACTACTGTCGACAGATCCGTAAAGATACAAGCTGCGGCTGCATTGCATTATGGTCTGTTGAAACCATTGAGAAATAGTTACTGAGGTCTCTCGCCCTTTATCTGACACCAAAACCTGATGTTTATCATTGATGTTTGCTTGAAAGTTTGTTGAAAGATTGTTGAAAGTTGTTGCTGTTGAACATATTTCTCAAACTTCATTGTAGCAATACTGAAAACATGACATCATGTCATCTACTAGAATAAGGAAAACACTCCACCAAACAACAAAATGGGCCCAGAAATGCAAGGTTCATCACCTGCTTTTTGACAGTGTCAAAAAGCAGCAGTGTTTTAAGGTGGATTTTCCCTTTAAGTAAGCTAAAGCAAACCATGAAAAGTATTGCAAATGTGATTTGACCCAGGTCCAAATCCATTGTCACTGTAAACTTTAGAGTTGGGTCAGAAGAAACGCATAAGAAGAAATATTACCTGTACATCATCCTCATTAAATGTGAAAAATTACCTACTCTGGTTTTGAGAGGCAGGCCTGACACATAACAGAGTTGTTTCAGTAATTGGATTTGTGAGAAGCACACAGAGCTATACACACAAGCACAGTGACACATTCACACGCATCAGCAATATACACACACCTGGCAATGTTTCACATTGGCAGTCAGCAGGGACCAGTGTGGAGATTTGTCATCATCCCATGTGTGAGCGCAGCATCAAAGCTGCGTTCCCCGGCCCCCCCTCCATTCTGTTTCCCACTGTCTGTTTCACTCAGCCGAGATCAAAGTGCTGCGAAATACACAGGGATTCTCCTCAACTGCCTGACCCGCCATGGGACGGGCTCTCTTTATCAGCTCTCTGCAAACACACTCACTGAGATGTAATGCATGCAAATACACACACACACACACACACATTTTGTACTGCAGGACTTGTGAGGACCGGACCGCCGGACACACACCTGCACCCCCAGCACCGACTACATTTACATTTAACCTCAAATCTCACCACTATAACCTTACTTGAACATGTACCATTCTTTCCTAAAGCTAGAAACTGGAGAATTAACCCTTAAATTTGTGATAAAATGTGGCACTGCTCCATAGAGAATGAATGGGGCACTGACTTTGTTGACCCATAAGAGTTTTCTTGCAAGTGAGGTTTATATTCTGGTTCATACTTGTTAGCAATGCTTGAATATAAACTTACTTTTTCAACTTAGCATGTTATGGCTCCTCAAAGTCAGTGCCCCAGTCATTGTCTATGGAGCAGCCCCTGATTTTACAGCCCAGTAACATCATCTATCCTGAGGAACAGAAATAACATGTGAATTATTCAAATTGGTGGCATTTCCGTTTAATCTAACCCTGATTCTAAGCAACTCTGTCCTAAGCCTAACAGCCCTTCGTTGATGTGAATTCCTCATTTTGGAGTATTTTCCTCATCTTTCTATCTTTGTGAGGGCATTTCCTTCTACTAAAATTTGGAGCACAAGAGCACACACACACTCAAAGACACTGACACACACACAGACACACACTGCATTACAGCCTCTCATTATTAGTTGTTTTCTAGCACCATCTGCTGATGAGAATGGTGAATCACAACCGCCAGCCCACACACTCCTGCCCAGACGGGAAGTAGACTGGCCAGACGGGTCGAGTGCTGTCCTCTCTGATGAATTATTATATGTGACTGTTCTTGGCTTCTGCACCGCTGCCTCTGTCCAGGCAGCGTTAATCTGTCTGGAGCTCCTGTGTCTGAAAGGCTGTCTGAAGGGCTAGATCAGACCCGAGTGGACAATGGGCCACATTTGTAAAAATGTTCTTTGACTAGATCCTTCATGTCAATTGTGCAATCATTTCAAAGAACATAAAAAGTATGAAAATTACATCTCAAGCATTCTCGGGGCAGCATTGTGGTGTAGTAAGTAGGGAGACAGTCCTTCAACTTTATAGTCTCATACTTGGCAAGCAAGCAAGTGTCCTTGAGCAAGAGGCTGGATTCCTCACAACCCCTGTTCTGTAGCTGATCCTGACCTCTGACCTTACTGTGGAGCTTGGCCAAATGGAAGGAAAATGTCCTTATGGGGATAATTGAAATGAGTTTAAAAAGAAAGAAATTATTTGTTCTCCTCTGATTTGGTCATAAGTGTAAAATAAGTGCATAAGAACTTTTTAGAAATGAGGCTCAGTGTGTCTGGGAAAGAGACTGGCCTGAATGTCATTGACATACACTTTATGGCTGTCCATGCAGAATGGAAATACACAGAATTTAACTATTTAGTGGTGACTATTTCGTGACCAAATTTGTACATGTTAGTTAACAGTGTTTGTGTGTGTGTTTGCATGTAAGTGTGAGTTTTTTGTTGGCAGAGGTTCGCGCATGTGTGTGCGTCTATGCACTTGTTCTTGCTTTTTGTTAGCTTATGTTTGTTTGTGTGTTTCTACCTGTGTGTGTGTGTGTGTGTGTGTGTGTGTGTATTTCGATGTATGTGTGTGCAGCGGTCACGGTCGGCGTTCTCCCTAACTAGTGACGACTCCCCAGAGAAAGGACCAGAGGAGGAGGGTGCCAGGGCAGGCGGAGGCTTCCAGGAGTACGCCTCTCTGAAGAGGGAGGCCAAGGCCGCCTCACTGCCCAGCTGGAAGAGTGTGGACCGCCTGGACAACTCCAGTGAGAATCACACTCACAGATCTTTTGCATTTATTGGCCAAGCAGCTGTCCTCTGATGGCACAGCTGCCATTGCGGCAAACATTTTCTGTCCCTTCTGTAAGCATTTGGTTTAATATGAGATATATAATGGCATGAATTAAAGGAAATTCCTGCTTCGAGTCTTGCCAACTATGCACTTTAGGTCAAAATGTGGGAAGACAGCAGTATGCCCACCTACCATGTCCCTTTTAAATTTAAATAATTTGCCCACTGGAGACTCATATCTATCATTTATAAATTTACTTGGTTATTTCACATGGAGATATACATGTTTGAGGTTCTCCCATTTGGATTTGGTGGTTTCAATATGGTAAGGCCATTTACTTGCACTAGGGTTGATACAACATTTGACTCCTTTATCCCTCTCATCAAGATTATGGAAAGTCTGGTTATGGATTGATCATATTTTCCGTTTCCTGCCATTCCGGCCATTCTTTTTAGCCTTGTATACCTTTCACTTTGTATTAGTATTACAGAGCTGAAGAGTTACCAAGGCAGTCAATTCAAATATCATATTTCCTAAATAATCTTGACATGAATTCAAATCTTCAGCCTATTACCCTAATAGGTTATTATGTATTGTTTTACCTATTCTTCATTAATTCCACCAGACTTTTGAAGACAAATGCAGCTGGATAAGCTGAAAAAGAGTTTGCTTTTTAACTTTTTTTAACTTTTGTACTGTCTGGTCCTGCTGGTCCAGGTGCGTCCTCGGTGCTGCAGAGCCCAGACGGTAACTGGATCGCCCTACAGAGCTCCCAGCTGTCCCGGCCCGGCCTGCTGACCAAGAGGAAGAGCCTGGTGTTCAGCGTATTGGAAAAGGAGTCCGGCGTCGTCTCCGCCTACGACGAGATGGGATCCGACTCCGATGAGAACGACGAAGGCGGGTGGGGTGCGGCGTTGCGACAGTTCCGACGCAAGCTGTCTGATGAGACGTACTACACGGACTCGCAGCACGACCCGGAGTGGACGTACACCCAGCACCTCCCGGTCACCTCGCCGTCCTCGGGCCAGTACACCAACACCGAGACCCTCAACTCGGACTCGGAGGCCTCGTCGGTGCCCTCCGCGCGTCCCCGCAAACCGCCCCACAACCTGCTGAAGAAGAAAGGACCGCCGGACACACACCTGCACCCCCAGCACCAGCTGCTCTACCACCAACACCATCACCATCACCAGAACCTTCCTCCATACCCGCTCCACTCAGAGGCACTTGATGTGAACTTTAACCCTAAGGTGATTTCTCTTCACATTGTACCTTTGGACACAGGAAAAACATGTGATTTTCCATCCTGGACATGGAAAAAAACATACAAAACATTAAAAACATAGGGTTGAAAATAAGTAAATTCAGTGATTGATGAATTAATAGTAAAAGTTGTTGACCCCTAGGTGATGGGAGACAGCAGCGAGGCCGAGGAGAGGCAGAACGACCCGATCCGAAGGTCACGGAGACGCAGGAAGAGCAAGAGAGAGTCGTCGACAGAGCAGACGAAGCCTGGAGGCCAGAGCCACACACAGTCCATCTACCCATTAGTACAAGTAAGATGCCACACCTACAGTTATACTAATTGATGATAAAGAATGATTAACTTAGAAGTCCCATGAAATATATTCTATTTACTAAGCAGTGAGAAATTGTGCTGTTTTATAGTTTCACCACTAGGGGGCAGCAAATTACTGTTCCTTTGTCATTTAGAAATACTTGACATTTATTTGGTGATGCAGTTCAGGCTCCCTAATCTCTTTAGTACTTCTCACTAATTGATGAGTGTTTGAAATCAGTGAATTATTTTGTGATAATAATAATAATTTAAAGTGAATAATGTTTTTAGGTACACTTTTCATGAACACATCCTCTTGCTCTCTTTGTCTCTCTCCCCTGCACTCTCTCTCTCCAAGGAGAACAGTGGCTTTCTACTCAACGCGCTTTTGCAAAGGAGTCTAAGTGAGGAACAGTCAGTTCCTGACACTGTGACTACTGTCTCTATGCCGATGGCCACGGCCGGACCCGAGGTCTTCACTTTAGACACCATGACACCTGAGCCGGAGGACTTGGACACGGTAGCCCCTAACTCAGCGGCCCCCAGCCCCCCTCAGCCCCGGTCCCTGGCCCCCAGGCCCCAGCACTCCCCCAGCAGCTCAGGGCCCGGATCCGGCTCTGGGGACCCTCTCGAACAGGAACTACGATCCAAACTTAACCAGCTGGTCAGCCACGCCAACAGCAAGGACAGCAGCTCATCCGAGGACGAGTGCGTGAAGCGGCCCACCGACAAACAGACAGATAAAGAGAGTGACAGACAGAAAGAGAAGCCGCGACCAAACGACAGGGAAAGAGAAAGGCAGAGGGCGAGCGAGAGACTAAGAGACAGGCCGAGCAGTAAGGAAAGAGAAAAAGGAAGTGAAACGGTGGAACAAGTGAATGGACCAGAGCCGAAAAGAAGAGAGAGAGTAATGGAAAGTCCGTCACTGAGAGACGAGGGGAGAGTTAGGGAGAGGAGGTTGGAGAGAGGGGGGAACAGTTTGGAGGAGAAAGCAGACGACAAGGAGCAAAAGAGAGGAGAGGGAAACAGGCAAAGTAAGAGACAGCAAAAAAGAGATGTGGAGAAGGAAGCGGGACAGACAGGAGGAGGAAGGAGGAGTGGATCCAGCGCAAGCTCGCCTGCTATGACCCCTTCATCCCTGGAGGGGGCGCTGTCAGATGGACAGGTGAGGAGATACACAGAAACTACATTGATTTTCTTCCGCTTCGGTCACTCCTGCAAGTGGTGGGGAATGTCTGAGCTGTTTGTCTGCTTCTAAATGTCTTTTTCTCATTTATTTTTCTTCTTTTTCTGTCTACCCACCCTCAACATCTGTCTTCATCATCTTTGTCCTTCCTCTCTTATCCATGTATTTCTGTGACAATCAATCCTGTACTTCTCTCTCTCCATCTTCTTGTGTTTTTCCTTCCCACCTTCCTTTCCTTCCGTCCTCCCCACCGTCTTCGGTTCGGTGGGTGTGTGTGTGTGTGTGTGTGTGTGTGTGCGTGTGTGTGTGTGTGTGTGTGTCAGGAGGGACAGAATGAGTTGGAGCTACAGCAGAGGCTTCAGTTACTCTCCTCTCTCTTGCAGCAGGTGAGAACCATCGTCTAGAAAGCAAAGGCATTCTGGGATAGCCTGCCATGCTTGAAGACAACACATGACCCCCAACCCCAAAACACACACGTGCACACAAACACACATACACAACCCCTTACACATACTTTCAGACACATACATTTACATAAATGCACATGCATGCAGGTACACAATACAGTACATGCATGCTTGTATGCATGTGCTGAAGTGTTTCTCTACACACTTTTTGCTATGCTTGAAGCAGCTTAGGCTTCTCAAGACCGCATCACACACTTTATTTTGGTGTAACTGTGTTTAGTGTCACCTGTGCTGGACAGCAGAGTCCCGGTTCATCACCCATTTACTGCAAAACCTTTTACAGAGGAGTGCAAACTCTGACCCTGATGAAGACCTTAGTGGTCGCAAGGCGTTGGTTTTAATCTTGCCATGTCCTAATAAAAGCTTTTCAAGTTCAAGTTCAAGATTTGATTTTGTATTAACAGCAGAGTGCCTTGGACTTTCTTTTTGAGTAACTACATTTTTACAAAGGACAATATAAGCTTTTACAAGGTAGAGACACTCCTTTTCTTCAACTGAAGTTGATGCTAATAATGGTTACTAATTATTAGTAATGCTATAATTTATGTTATTTTATCATTCGTTTGTGTAATATAAAATCATTTGTTTATAAATTATATATTGTATCATAGCTTTTTACCCTTTTTACCGTCTTTTATCAGCTATGATACAATATATAATTTATAAACAAATGATTTTATATTACACAAACGAATGATAAAATAACATAAATTATAGCATTACTAATAATTAGTAAACATTATTAATGATCATTTCATTGTTTGTTAACAGTAAAATAACTATTAACTAAAGTTTAATTAACTATCAATTTACCATTTATTAATGATGGTTATTATAAAGTGTTACCTAATTCTATAAACAAAACCCAAGCAGAGCTTCACTTCACTTCCCTGCATGTTTTACTGGGCAGGAACAAGAACAACGGTTGCCCGGTGAAAGGCACTCAAAAGGGGAAGGAGGGTTAAAATTAAAATGAGCTAAACAATATACACAATAAATACACAACAGAGGGAAACACACATGATATTAAACCAGATAAACTAACAAATATTATATAATAAATGTTGCCTGAATGCAACAATACAAAACAAGTTAACGCCCGTTCTCTGGGGGTTGTCGAAAGGCATTCTGGTAAGAAATCACTAACTTAAGTAGAAGTAAACAAGGCAGGTTGAGAGAAAGTGGATACACCAAAAAAGTAAATTACAACATTGATTAATTCCACTACATAACCAAAACAAGCAACATGACATAAAATGTAAACATAAAATCATAGTAACAGGAGACATCCATACAGAATAAATATAAATAAAATTCAGTCATATTTCTCTCAGTTTAACACACATGGGGTATACAAAATATTAGGAACACATCCACTTTCCATAAACTAGACCAGGTCTGACGTGACAGCTATGATCCTTTATAGATTTCACATATCAAATTCACTCCAGTCATGAAAGGGAGACGTAAATGAAAGGGAAAGGTTAAAAAAAAAAAGGTATTTTGAGTTTTAAGACAACAGGAGCATGGACTGTGGAAAAGCAGATGCAATTACATAAGAACATCTAAGAATCGAGCAAATAATATAAATAGGCAGGTAAGCATGTGGACAAGCCTCAACACATAGAAAGGCAGCCAGATGGACACACACACACACACACACGTTTGGACATGCCCCTACCATATCCCCTACCTGCTGTACAAGTGCCACATGTAAGGTGTGTGGGCCTTTGACGGTCATTAGCCACGCTCATTATAAAGGTGCCAATGAGTCATGCTTGTTTCTTACAATACGTGTGACACATCAGCAAGTGTGAGCTATTTCTGCTTTCACAGCTTCCTTTGAAACCCAAAACACATGACGTTAGTGATATTTTTACCTGTCTATTCTTTATTCTTTATTTAGTATTTCTAGCAAATTTACACAATTGTTTCAATCTAATTAGCCTATTTTGGTTAAAAAAAAAAGTGTCTAGAATAAAAAAAACACAAAAAACAATCTCTAAAATTTTACCATTTTGTAGACAGAGGTTTTAAGACTCATACTCAAACTCCACTCATATTCCATAGTGAGATTTACTCTTGTGCCAGAAATTATTTTTTTATTTTATTTACCTCACCTTTTTATTTTATTTACCTCACTTTGGAACCAGACTCTTTATTTGTGTCACATAGCCAAATCTGAGTTTAACTCTCAGCCTCGACATCAGTCAGAAGTGTGTGTGTGTGTGTTTGATCTGCATGGTGATGTCGTGGCTCTTTGGAGTGGATGAGAGCGACAGACTCTCACCCAAGATCCATTTCTCCATCGACCATCCCCAGTCAATATCTCACAACGTCCATCTTTTGCTTCTCAGTCTCTTTATAAATCATCGTCGAGTGGTGGTTAAGAAAGAGATAAGAGGGTTGGTAGGTTGCCTCTTATCTCTCACATGATATTGTATCTTGTCTTTGAGCAGAGTGCCACCCCCCCGCCTCTTTTCCCTCCTCCCTCCCTCCCTACCTGCCACTCTTGTCATCAGCCCAAACTCGCTCTTTCAGAGTGTCACGGCGAGTGTGTCTGGCTGAGAGGGATCAATGCAACCCCGATCCTACTGATCAAAGCTTCAGCCAGTGACTAATTCATTATTGAATTACATCTATCTCTCTTCACCGCTCGCTCTCTTTCTTGCTCACTCTGTTTTCAACTATTCCAAGAAAAAAAAAAACAATGGCAGTTCTTAATTTTACCTCTTCACCACGGAGGTGAAGGCCTGAATTTGGAAACGCACTGGTGGACAAGCAAGCTGCTCCAGTAACGTTGAGCGGTAGTAAACACACTGAGTAATTCTTAATTGTTAATGAAAAATTGTGGTTATCAAAATCATATTATTTCCTTTGTTTGTGAACAGCATTTTCATATACAGCCAAAAGATCCCGACCACTTGCTTTGTACATCCACTCTCAAATTAATTAGCTGAGCTCTTGACATATAAACACTGTGTGGCAGCTATCAGTGACATTTGGTTACATGTTTGTTGTTTGGAAATCCTTCACCAAAATGGCCCAGTTTTTTTATAGTATAGTCTGAAAGTTCCAAAGAGATTATTTTTCCATCAGCAAGTCCTAAACTTAAAAAATATATTTGGATATGCTCATAATGGATATATTCAAAACAATCTTGGATAACCTTACAAACAATTAGAAAATGTATTACTGCTTGATTGAAAATTGATTGCTGATTTAATTCCTGATTCCCCAGCTGCACATCTGAACCTCATTAATTGTGATTGGGACTGGTGGAGATAATCATACATCACTTTTTGAAATGGACCGTTTTTACAGAAGCTTAGAAATTTAAATGGAGTGATGGAGCCGGAGAAGGTCATTAAACAAACAGCTGTAAGAGACATTCACTGCAACATCTCTTTTAATCCGTTCAAAGTCTCAAAAACAAAAGAAAATATCAGCAGCTCCTTTGTCTTCTTCCTGGAACCTTCCTTTTGTCCTTTTGTCCTGCGCTTCCTTTACATTTTCCACCTTCTTCCTACACCATCTGATTGCTCTTCACAGGCCAAGCATGTATGGATGTGCGTGTTCACAAAGCAACTGATTGGGCTTGAGGAAACTGGGTCAATCTTTGCTCATCCATTTTGAAGCTATGTCACCCTTGGGATGGGAGAGAAACAACCGATTTCTCTGTGGATTCTTGAGATCCATTCATTTCTCATATGTTTTTCAGAGGGGAATCTGTGAAAAAATAAATCTTTGTGTTATTCTGAACTTGTGTATGATGTGCATCTTGGCACAACAGTAGGACACAGCTGAACTGTCTGCACTTGAAGGATGTTATTCTGCACAAGTAGACACTTTCCTCTAAAGTTAATCATGATATTTTTAAAATGTTGTAGGTGTTCTGTTGTAACAACATGCAGAAATGTTCTTTTTCTTTTTGTATTAAATAAAAGATGCCACACAAAATCGGCACCCATTAATTAGAATGTGTTTAATAATTTACCGTGGCAGTGGTTCCTCTGCCCTTTTCTCAGTGACAGCCAATTAAATCATCATGCTAATTAGGTGTCAATGGACTCCACTGATTGTCCTCGTCCGTGTGCAAGTGGACCTCATTCAAGACATGACAGAAAGCCAAGGTCTGGCCTGCAGAACTGTAGTTTCACCGAAAAGGTGGTGGGAAATTTTCACGTTAATCTATTTTTACCTGCACAATGTGCTTTTTACAAATCACTTTCCCAACTTGCAACGTGACACATGGGGTTGAGGTGCTGAAATAAAACTTTGATGCTTTGCATTTTGATGATGATGGCCCTTTCCTGTATGTTGAGAAGTCATAATTAAGAATTTATAAATAACAGGAATAGCCTACATCTTGCTTTAAGAGAATATCTACTTTTGCAGAATAACAAACAAAAAGTAAATTTTGGTAGAATTCATCCTTAACCATGACCTTTCTACTGGACTGCAGCCTAGTTTACAGTTGACATTTTATTGACGAACTGTGTGTGTGTGTGTGTGTGTGTGTGTGTGTGTGTGCGTGGAGCAGAAGTACTCGGCGGCCTCTCTCTGCAGCATCACCACGGAGGTGCTGAAGGTGTTGAACGCTACAGAGGAGCTGATCGGCGAGGCGGGAGGTGACAGCTACACCCCGTCTGAGTCCATGAGCGCCTCTCCCATCTCCAGCAGCTCCGACACCCGCCGGCTGGACCAGAGGCTCACCAAGATGGAGGAGAATGTAAGCTAGCTAGCAGCTTTACTTAGAGTTAACAAAGAACATAGTGGGGGCAGGTCATTTGAAGCCTAAAATCTGGACATTTTCATTTTTCAGAGGACTGATGTTTTCAAATCTCACTATGTAAAGATTAAAAGTTGCAATGTTATATACATTTAGCATTGAAGACAGTAGAAGTTATATACATTTGTGGCATGTACAACAGTCACACACAAATGATCTGGATTCATTGTAGAATTGTAAATACATTCAGTGTTCAAAAGATGTTCAAATGTGTGTAAAAACTCTAATGGTTATTTGTTTCAAGGCATTGATTGCTATTTTTCCTCATATTTTCCCTAACATCTGCAATCAACAAGGAAGATTGTTTTAATAATGTGTGCTAACAAAACAAGTGTAATATCTGAAAACCTCAAATCTTATCCTATTTCTACCATAAAAATGATCTAAATTATTAGACGATGTGTCCACTATTCGAGCCAAGTGTCTTGCACGTTTAATCAAGAGTACCTCAGATACTTGAGAGGTTACTTGTCTGTATTTCTACACAATGAGAAAAGGTTATGGAAAATAATGGGTCTCATGTGGGAGAGCCTGTCGGTCTAACTCTGCTCTGTGTGCAGGTGTACCTGGCGGCGGGTGCAGTGTACGGCCTGGAGGGGGCGCTGGGGGACCTGGAGGAGTGCGCCCGCAGCATCAGTAGCGGCACCACAGACACAGAGCTGGCGTTCCTGGAGGACCAGGTGGCCACCGCTGCCGCTCAGGTCCAGCAGTCTGAACTACAGGTAACACCAGACACTTGTCCCATTTGTCCTCAACTGTCCCACAGTTGTCTCAACTTGTCTCTTTATCTCTTAACCTTCCATACTCATGGCATGGTTGTTTGCTTATTATTCAAACAACTTATTGTAGATTGACAGCATGACAAACACGTTGTTATCTTTTGACTAAAAATGGATTACTACAATCATTATGTGAAACATGTTATAGTGGATTGTGTTTGTTAAATGGAGTCTGTTTCTCCTTTTAAGATATCAAACATCGAGGCCAGGATATCGGCTCTGAAAACAGCCGGCTTGAATGTCACTGCCTGCAATCGTTTCTCCAAGTTCAAGCCAAAGGCGAAGGTATTTACCTGACGTGACCTTAAAGTTCCCCTATCCACTTCACACAAAGTCACACACAGTCATACTTTAAAGGACTACACTGACTTTTTGGGAGTTTGGCCCATTGGTCACCTTACCCAGTATCTGATGAGAGGGTTGGCACCATAATCATGTGTGTGTGTCTAGACAGCTGGATGGTGACATTCGTCTAAACCTGCCAAGCTGGTTTAGGGGATTGGTAAAATAGACATCAAATTTGACAAAAACAATGCACTTTCAATGGCAGAAGATTTCTCTTCCCACAAGACTTCAAGTGTAACTTGTTTTGTTTACACAGGAATGAGTGAAGTTAGCCAGACAGGTAAATTGTTTGCACTGCTGATGTTGAAGACTGAGATTTTGTTTTCAGAAGTTATGAATCTGTAGGCCACAGAATGAAAACCAATAACAACTTTGGATTACTTACTAAAAGTATTAGATTACTACCTGCATACTTTGGATAATGCTATTGCCTAATGGTTATTTAACATACTGTATGCTAAAGCGTTAGCATGCACACCGGCCAGAGCTATGTACTGGAGACACACAGATGATTTTGGTGCCAATCCTCTCGTCAGATTTTGGGCAAGGTGACTGATGGGCCAAACTCCCAAAAAGTCAGTGTAGTCCTTTAAGTGCGTACAGACTAATATTAATTCTTATTCTCCCTACAGCCTCAAACCCTGGACTCATCACGCCATCAGAGGAGAAAGCTACCAGCCCCTCCACTTAAAGGTACCAAGCAAAGTTATTATAGTTAATTCATAAAAAACTAAAACTAGGCACAAAAAACTGATTTGTATGTATTTGTATAAATAAATAAAATATAAATGGTGTGGAAAAACAGAATCTAAACTAAGGCAATAATCTGCTTCCAAATCTAACGGAAATAAAAATTGAATTCTTTCAGAATAATTTTTTACATTTTTGGTGTGAGTGAAGAGTGAATGGGAGAGGGTGTATAGGAAAGATTTTTAAAATTATACATCCTTTAATAGCTTGTTTGAACACATTCTGACTGGCATTGAGTGCCAAATTGAAACTAAAAGAAAAACTAAAATATTTCTGAAGGGTGTAGTCAATTATTTCATATCAATGCCAATTCAAGAAGTGGATTTTCCTCAAATTTGATAACTTTTCTTCAAAAATCCTATATATCCTGTCTTGAATGAAGTAACTGAGAAATACAGCGGTCAGTCACGACTCACGTGTGACGTCACATTCTGAATTTATTCAATCCTGATATTGAAAGGAACTGAAAAAGGAAGAAAGAGGCTATATTTTTTCAATCTGCAATAATCTAGTTGACTAAATGACACAAGCTGTTGAAGTAACACTGTATTGCTTTGATGATGTTCTACCCACATTCTTCTGCTTATAGATCATCAATATATAAAGCAAAAGCAAGTCTGTAGCCTTGGTTAGATCAGAAAATCACAAGGTGACAGAAGTTATTCTCTGTGAATGAAAATCTTTGTGTCAATATGTTTACTATAGTGCGAGGTAGTGAATAAACAGACATACGCCTCCTTGGTATATGTGTGCACTCGGCTCATCAATCACTGCTCTCATTACCACAAACCCTGCTTGACAGACTTATATATGTGTGTGTGTGTGTGTGTGTGAGAGAGAGCGAGAGAGAGAGACAGGGACAGATGGAGAGAGAGAAAGAGAGATGGCGCAAGACTTTTGTTCGTCTTTAGTTAACATCACACATTTTGAGCTTTGTGCTGAAAAAAGAGATTGGATGCTGAATGGATGTGAAAGTGAATACATCTGCTAGAGAGGGACTAAGTAACTGAAAAGCTCCATTAGATGTAAAGCAAGCAAATGGAAACACAGAGTACAGCAGGATAAGGCTATTTTATCAACCAACAAGGAGTCGGTTCCTTTTCATGTCAGTGAATGGCCTTTTACTGTTGGGCCTTTCTTTATTTTCTTTTTGGTCTCTTTTTTTCTTCACCAGCATCCACACAATAGCTCTGATTCAGCGTGGCTTTTTTTTTTGGTACAGTTCCAAAGACAGACAGCACACAGGACAACGGGGTAAAATCAGTGACCAAGCCATGTAATCACAGCATTGATTGCAGCTTAGAGCATCCTTTATATGAGTCTGTCATACGCTCCAAATTTATACAATCAGCCGTTGGGAAGACTGTCCTGAGATTTTAGATAGAACTGGACCATGTTTTTTAAAAGTTCATCTGAATCATAAGCTATTGATAGTCTCTCTGTCTGAATAGCTCACACATCATATGTGATTGTTGTTTTTTTTGGCTATAGATTAAAAGAAAATGAATCTGCTGCTTTACTTCACATGGTGCTGCGATTGTGGTGTTTCAGAGAAGTTGGAGCCGGAGCAGCAGGTGAAAGTGTTTCGGCCGTAGTGACAGTCAGCAGCACAAAGGGTCCCTCAGGGCCGCTTCAGACCCCCAGGGACGGGGCCCGTCTAATCCAGTGCCTTGATCCAGCGTCCGCCTCCAGCTCCAGGCCAAGCAGGGGCCAACAGCTGCCCTGTGTGACCCACCCAGCACTCAGCCAGGCACGGCACCAATCAGTCAAATGCCTCTCAGATGCCTCACTACTCTCACTTTCCTTTTTCGCCCCGGCCCAACCTAGCCGAAGACTGGACTGGCTCTTTCCCCCCCCTTTTACCACTTTCCCCTCTCTGTCTTCCCCCTTCCGCACCATGCACATAACTCCAAGCAAGGATGGCTCGACAGATGGTGTCTCTGCCTTAAAATCTGCAAACACTCCTCGCGAGACAACTTGCCGTCCAAACTCAAAAAAGAATACCTAACTTAACGTCGTTGTACAGAAAAAAAACAACTGTCATCTCTTTTTTCTATCTGTTTGCAAGAGTGTTGTAGGTGTTTGAAATTAATGTACAATGAAGATGTGGAAAAATAATGTGAAACTTTATGTGATTCAATGTCCCAAAAAGAGGCTGAACCATGTTTTATACTGCATCTTCTTCTCGCCAAATGAAATGTCATGAGGAATCTCAGAGCCTTTTGAATGTCTGTGTCAGTTTTCACACTCAGCTGTCGGATGGTAATCATCGGTTTGGAGATGATTGTGACATTTTAACTGAAGTTCATTTACCAGAGAAAAGTGTTGATGTGTAAAGTATCAGGGCCAAAACATTTTTTCATCCTTCTTTCCTGCTACCAAAATTGCTAAATGGCAATAATGGAACACAAAGCACACTGACCCGCAGAAATATTTCCTTATTCGCCATGTCAGGATGTGAACAGCCTAAAACAAACTTCACCAATTAATTAAATGTCAACAGTATTGATGACTCATTAGTAAAGTTCTCTCCCATTTATTTAATTGTTGATAAGAATTGTTCATTGTTGGAGACTCACACCACAGCCTTACTGCAGAAGCTGTGGGATGCTGCATCGAAATGAGTCAAAACAAGGTCTGAATAAGTCTGAATGCCAGACCCACATGGAACTAAACATAGACCTCCATGGGTCTGACATTCAGGATTGGTCTGAAAGTGAATCCATTTAATGAAAACCTTGCCTTCCCTTGTGCAGTATTCCTCATCTCAAAGTCATGTTTCTTCCATTCACCCCCTTTCCTCGCTGTCTCTTCATTTAGTTTCAAACTCTGTGGCCTTTTATTTGGACAAAAGATGTTTTCATGTTTTCCCTTCACTGTATCACGTCAGAACTTTTGTGTTGCGTTCAGAAATCTTGTAAAGATTTATACATAATGAAGTCTGATGGACTTTATGACAAATGCCATGAAACCATGATTTTGTTACAAGCAATTTATTTTTGTACTTACTGAAAGTTTTTATGCAGTATCACTGAAACAAGTACTATTGCAACTTAAAGGCTTTATTCTCTCCTTAAAGGAGCCCTCCTCAGTCCTGTCAGACTCTTATGTTTATGACTCAAAGTGCTTTCAGTGTATGCCTGCATTTACCATTTGAAATTTTGCTTCTAATGACGATGGTAATTAAAAACACCATGGCATTTTTGGACTGGCTAGTACGACCATTCATACTCCTCAGACTCTAGATAGGAGAATGCCGCCTTTCATTTTTGGATTTATTTTCCACACTAGAGATAACAGTACTTTGTGACCATCTACATTAGTTAGACTATCAGTTCGTCATCTGCAAGGTTATCAAAGTTTTTGCTCTGGGTTGAATTTCCTGATGGACTGCTTGAACTAAAGGTGTGATGATCTTCTGTTTGAATGCTCTGCCCCCTCCATTAGTGACCTTTTCATCCCAGCCTGTCACATCTCTGGTTTTGCAGATTGATCCTGTACCTTTGTCAGTCTTGTTCCCAGAGGTGTCAATGTATAAAAGCATGTTTCTGGTTTTATCAAATAGATGTACAAAATTCCCATGAGAAGCACAGCCACGGGGGTCCAATCATCAATGTCCTGTATTTTTCTATTGTAAAAAAAAAAATATTTTATCTCATCTCAGAATTTGTTTATATATGTATATGTGTGAAAAGATGGATATGATATAGAATAATGTATGAATTGCCCAATCCTAGTTGCCCAATCTTTCAGTGTTGTGTGCAGGAGACTGTGTATAACTGTCATGACTTCTAAGGCTGGATTCACACATGAACTCTATTCACACCACTGTATCTGCGTCACATATATATTTTGCCCTATGTGTCCCAGATATGGTGATGTGTCAATGTCTGGCTCACAAATGATCAGATTCACACACAGCTAAAAATAAATATTCATTTATTCCTGTGTAAATCCAACCTGAATGACTATAGTGAGGTTCACTGTGCACAACTCCACAGGCGGGCCATTCACTTATATGTGCAATCGTTTGTTGCAATCCATATACCATATGTTGGGGAAAATATTAACAAGCAAAAAATACAGATTCTCTATGTGCCACATTACTCTGATTGAGAAAAAAATGTAATATGAAATGAATAAAATTTGCAAACCTAAAATAATTGAGCTTCCTCGTTTTAAGAAAATGTTTTCCTGAGAGCATTGCCTGATCATGAACTTGGAAAAAATGGGACAAGCTGATCAAAGAACATAATCACAACATTCTCATTTATTAATCAATATAGAATGCATTTTTTCATATGTACAGATTAGAGCTAGTTTTACATTTGGTCAGCAATTTCAGTCAGGGATCCGATCAACAAAGGCTTCATAACAGACACCAGAGAGAAATACAGAATGCAGGTAAGAGTCAGAACAAAAGAGAATATATAACCCTTATCAAAATAAAAAAATAAAGACACTTCTTCCACAGACTCAGAGTTGTTGGTGGGTGTTGTGGAGGACGGAGGGAGGAGGGAGGAGGGAGGAGAGCACGCTGTCACGGTAACCAATCTCTGTCCTCCTCGTCCAGCGGCTTCCCCAGGTTCTGCTTGTTCCTGAGGCTGTTGAGCAGCAGCTCCAGCGTGTTGACGACGGGCTGCATCCCTCCGCTGCCCTGCGCCGCCCGCTCCACGCTGCTGTGCCTCTTGCCAAAGCGTCCGATGGGCCTCACCCCGCGCCCCACGTACCAGAACGGGTCTATCTCTGGACCTGCAGACCACACAGTGATAAATGTGTCAAAGCAGTTATGCATTAACAGTTGTATCTCTACTGCTTGTGGGATGTATTTATTTAAAAGGGAGATCCAGCCTTAAAGAGAATTCACTATGGTCTTAGAAAGATGTTGGTTTAGATTTGTGAGCATTAAAAGTTTCTCCCAAATCTAGAAACAAGAAAACCAAAACTCTCTTTCTCACATCCTCAACAGAGAAATCCTGTAGCTTCTAATCACTGAGAAGACCAACTTTACTGCTACAGGACAGTATCTATGATGATTTCTCTAAGTATGGGTACATCTTCTGGTTATACCTGTTTAGTAATAGTCCATAAAGTGTCAGGCTCCAACTATTGTCAATGTAGCCGCTCAAGTTTCTATGGCTATTTAGAGTTGTACATGAACACTAATCTATGTGATCACAAGTATAACATAAATTAATTATTTTCTAAGCTGGTTTATGCTTTAAGAAACTATATATGGAAACAAGTTATTGGTCTTAATTAGTGTCACTGTAAATGTGTAATATGTGGCAATATTAGGCTACAATGACTATTTGCAGTGCACAAGACATTCACAATAACTCATCTTTCACTCTCATTTGAAATGATTTGAACTACTGCTGTTACGGATTTCTTTTAAGTCATTCACTGTTCTTTTGTTTGAACAAGCATGCAAAGTTAAGATGAAAGGAGATTAATATACTGTATGTCTGTATTGCAGTTGCATTTTGCAAAGTAATCTCTTCATAGTAACAGAACATCCACTTTTGAACCTTTGTGTAATAGATAGTAAATCATCCAAATGGAGATTTCAAATAATAATGCAAATTTTACCACCATTTTAAGCCCTTTATAATTCTGAAAATGAATGGACTAATAAACAAAGTATTTATCTAACAGATTAGTGGACAGGAAAGAGTTTCCACTTTTTGGAGCTAAAATAAAACCGAGGAGCTCTGTTTAAAATGCAATTCCATATTCAGAGGCTGTGAATTGTGAAGTAGGTGGCCTCCTGCAGTTTGGAGAGACTAATATTTCAAAATCTGATTGACAATAATAGGCTACTTTACGAAAAACAACCACTGCAATATGATTTTTAAAAGGGTGTATATTATACACAGCAGAATTATAAGTCCTCAGAGGAATAATGTAGGGATATAATAGTGAGGGGAAATTAAAAAAAAAATACCAGAAGGTACTACAAGGTCACTATTGAGTGCAACAGACAGACTATAAATCCCTATGGGAATATTATAAGAATATCATGTTGATTCTAACATTGGTCTATCTTCACCTCTTTTTTTTTAATCTATGCCACATTATTCTCTCACATCTCAGTCACATGGTTAGTATAATCAAACGAAATAAAGCCCTGGGTCATAAATTAATCAAAAAATAATAACTTACTTCTGTTGTCAACGTTGTGAACGATGTGGAAGTCGTGCTCCACCGTGGTGCTGTGAGCGTAGGTGACGGTGGAGGAGAGGAAGAGGAGGAGCGCCAGAGCGGCGGGCAGCCAGCGGCTCGTCAGGACGCACCGCCGGACAGCCGCTCTCCCAGGCAGCATGGTGGGGACGGTCAAGGCACTGCACGGACTGTCAACAGGGGAAGGCTGGTCAGTTATCATGGAGGTAAAAGGACACTGGGAAAACAAAAAGATGCTCAGGAGAAAAAGAAACACCGACAATCCTGTAATAATATCATAGGAGAGTGAAAAATTACCATAAAGTAGGATAAAGTCACTGTAAACTCACTATTGAGTATCATAGTAACACCACAAGTCCCTATAGCAATATTATAAAAAAAAAAATATTATAGGAATTTAACAGTGATACTAGAGGAGCTACAAAAAAATACTATGAATTATAAACTTACGATCCAGTACCACATAATCATTTTAAGTCTCTATAGGAGTATTATAAGAATATTATATGAATTTAATAGTGATATCACAGGAGGTAAAAAAATATCATAAATCAGGATAGTGTCACTATAAAGTCACTATTGAGCATCACAAACACACCATAAGTTCCTATAAGAATATTATAGGATATAGATTTGCCTGCTAATTACATAGTAAACAACAGCCTAAGCAGATTTCATTAGGATATTTCTCTAAGATTAATACAATAACTTAGTAAGATTTTAAGAGTGTATACCTCACAGCCCAAGCAGCAAACCACTTACCTTGAACTTTGGTAACACGCTGAGGTTAGGTGGTGGAGGTCTGAAGTCGTTATTGTGGAGCAGGTGTGCACAAGCTTATATATTCCGGTTGGTCATGAGGTTGTTTGATGATGAATCAAGAGCGTCAGTCAGTCACACACAGTGATCCTAGACTACAAGATGCATCACCCCCCCCCCCCCACCCCCCACCCCCCACCCCCCCCTTCCAGCCTCCTCCTCCTCTCTTTAAACCCCCCTCATCCCTTAGAGAATGGAGAGGTAATTTAATGAGGATTTGGTTTTGGAGTTTTCCTGATGTCTGGCACGCAGCAGCGCAGTCCATCAAGAAGTCAATGACATGTGGACAACTTTAAATTAGTGAACTTGGGGGGACCCCCGCCTCAAGTAGGCCTGTCAGACAGTGACCCGGAACTGTGGTGGGTGTTTTTTGATGAGCCTTTCATCAATCACCTTGACTAAAAGTGACAAGCCAAGACACAATCAACAATTTGTTTCGGCAAAATTTGACATATATTCTTGAAGTGATTGTCCTGAAGGTGAAAACTTTCTGAACACGGTGTATACAAGCATTGGAAATGCAAGCAAACATTTTACAACCTCAAATTATGTCTAAAACTCACGTTCAGCTGTCGCACGCTGTCAGCCCTTAAAAGGTCATACAGTGAAAATGCTCCTGCCTTTAAATCCTTTAAATCAGTATATAAACAAAGCCATGCTGAAAGATTGGAGCTGTAATGCTGCCTTGGCCCCGACTTCAGGGGGAACAAGTTCACTCACTGATGTCAAAACCACTACATCACACTGATTCCTTATAATTGAGGAGGAGAAGGAATAAGCTTCCATTAAGACCTAATCCAGATGTGTGTGCCAGTGAACTGATATCACGCCTGCGGAGGAAAAGGTCAAAAGGTGTCAAGTGTTTCAAACCCTGCAGGGTCTCCACCGGTGTCTGTAAAGTGTAAAACCTTAATGTCTTCATACAGACAGAGACATACAGTATATTATGTATAGATGTCTAGATGTATACTGTGTATTTTAGGAGTGTATTTTTGATAGCAGTTTCCTTAGGCTGTGTATTTTAAATGGCTATGCTTTGAATCGTTCGTTTTTAAATCTTAGAGATGATGCAGTTGAAATATCTGTTCCTTATCATTAATTATTCCTAATGTTCTCCTCATCTATGATTTGATTAAATGTTAGGAGGATGTCATTGTGCTATTTAGCGTGTGATGCAATGGGGTGTGTGTATGTGTGTGTGTGTGTGTGTGTGTGTGTGTGTGTTCACCCTAGGGGAAGCAGTTTGGTTCTCCTCCACAGATTAGGACAGCCATTATTTTCCTCTTGGAGTGGGATCAGATGGTATGATGCAGGCACAAGCCAGGCCAACGAGAGAGGATGGCTGCGATAATGAGAAGATAACTACCTGAGGATGTGTAATCACACAGAGCGGAAACATCCTTAAATGAAGAAGCACATTGATTCATGATGAGCAGCTCATATTTGTAACACAATGTGTGCAATTTGCTTCCTCCGCAGATGCCCAGTCATAGGCAGACGTAAACGTTTGGTACTGTCACTGTGCAGTAATGCAGAGGATACCTGTAATGCAATATATTCAGAAATACAGTTTAATATTCAATGTAATTTGCCACTGTTGGTGTTGCAGATGAGTAACTTTCAGAGACTTTCTATCTCTGAAAGTTAATTAATACTCATTGAAACAGAATTTAGAATGATTTGCCCAATTACAGGCCTGATAATGTAATTTGGTATCTCTCTCTCTCTCTCTCTCTTTATCTATCTATCTATCTATCTATCTATCTATCTATCTATCTATGCCACACTCATACAAATGCATGCACACAAACACTTCCACACTCCACCTTACGTAGTCCACATGTTTGTACGTTATTGGAGATCAGGCCCACCACAGCTGTGTCCTCAGCGAACTTGACAATGGTGTTAGAGTCTGAAGTGGCCAGCCGTATGTGTACAGTGAGTACAGCAGGGGGCTCAGCACGCAGCCTTGGGGGGCTCCGGTGTTGAGGGTGAGGGGGGATGACACATGGTGGCCCACAATATTTTGAAAGACAAAGTTATTCTTGCCTTCCGAGGATTTAATACCTCAAAACACCGTTCTGTATGTTTTACCATTACATCAGTAGTCATTTTGGACTCAGAGTTGCCAGTGTATTTGAAAATGTAGGCCTCCCTCAAAAAATCACCACATTTGATGAAAATGCTGCCCTTAAATCAGAATTATTAACTTTTTCTTGCTGAAAGTTTGCTCCATTGTATCATAATCCAGCCTCTGAGCAGCGTGTGCTTCCTCCTCTTCAAACACTAGATCATGGCGGAGTGTCTGATTGAATGACTTCATCTCGCCTGTGTCCTTAATGTTTCTATGAATAGATGCACTGAAGATCACTGGCCAAGTCACAGCATGAGGCAACTGGCCAGATCTGGACTCCTGCTCTGAGATACTGTGTGAATAAAATCTTCAATCAGGACAGTACAAGCGAGAATCATATTCAAATTATCTATCAAGAATAACAAAGTAAAGGTATTTCATTCATAAAAACTTGTCCAACATGATTTCATCGTCTAGTGTTATGTTCAATATGGGACAGAGAGGAGATGTGAGGGCTGTTGTTGTTGCTCAAAGACCTTGAGGAATGTGGTATTGATTGAGAAAACCCTGTTTGCAGGATGATTAAGAGATTGACCTGGCTAAGCTTTGGGGTCTAAATCATTCCCCTTATGTGCCATGGTGTTTTTGTTAATGAGTTACCTCATAAATCCTGGTCTACAGAGTGTGTGGGCTGATGCCTGCATTGATCGTCTTTAGTTTATACTCTTTCTAGAAAGGCTTATCTGTGGACAGTTCAATGGTCAGTTGGCAAATTTCTGTGGAGGCGTTTGCTGGTGACGTGGGCACCTATTCAGCACAATTGTTAAAGGTATTGAGATGGTAATTTTTCTGGTGCCCCGACAGTTTCACACATCAAAAACATACATCTCAATTTCTATAAGGGTAGAAAATGTTTTACTTTTTCACAGATGTAATCAAGACATAAAGGTTTGAAAAGTAGTAAGCAAACCAAGACTGCTCCAGTTTTGATATATTTGATATAGTTTCAATAAACTTAATTAAGATATTGCATTGGGACCCAGTGGCCTAATGGATAAGGCATCAGCCTCCGGAGCTGGGGATTGTGGGTTCGAGTCCCACCTGGGTCGTGCAATCAACAGTTGGTTTATAATGAACCACAGTCACAACACCTTTACACACCAGACCCTTAAAGGCCAGTCATTGTACTGCAAGACAGCACATTGTTTGTAAACTAATTAAGTGAATCTGTAGCACAGGTGATTTGGTACTGTACTTTGCAGCCAAACATAAGGCAGCTTCATTGATTAGGTTAAAGTCCGATCAGTGTGATACTGAGGTTATATTGATATTGCTGACATCCTGAGGTAGGACATGGCATTTATAACAGTGGAAATTCAAAGCCACCATGTTAAGTGAGTAATGATGCGCCTTCTTCTCTGTATTTTCCACACTCTGTATCTTGCTCTTTTATTTAAAGTAAAATACTCGAGGTGATGAAGGTGCTCAGCCTGTTCTACTTTAAATCTGTAATTGCAGTATAGCAGACCCTACTGAAATGCTGTTGCCCCAGCTTTGTTTCATGATTTATTGGACCAAATATATTTTTCACACTGAAATTTGTCTGACCTTTTCAGACAAGGGCTGACAGTAGGCCCCTGTGACAGCTAAACATGAGCACTGGAGCTATGCAAAGTTTATTGACATTTATGTTTAATGAATAATGTATGAAGTTATAGTGTGCAAACATTAGAGTGAAACAGGCCTAAAATGTTCATGCTCAAGTTAAAATAATTGAATGTTTAAGGAGAAGAGGGAAATGTATTCAGGTTATTTAGCTGCAATCTGGACTTCTGGCCTGTCCATTATCTGATGCTGTACATCTACATTTTCAGTCATTAGTTGATGGGCATTGTCACATAAGTGTATGGGTTTTGGGTAATTGTTAGTTAAACTAGAACCTGTTATACGATCAGTGTTTTGTTTATCTATTTGTTTATTCACTAAAACAGCTGTCTGCCATTTTCGTGTGCTGGTAAGATGTTTTTTACTATTAAATATGGGATGTTTTGCTGCCACTTCGTGGTCAAACACTGTGAATACAGTCATACACCACAACGATCATAGTGCATTGCGTTGAATCCAAAAACCTGATCCTCCACTATCAAGATAGTTCACATCTTAATCCAGCCAAATGAAAACCTGTTGGTCAGATCCCGAACACCGTATAAAAATAGAATATTCATAAACAGTCAGCCAACAGAGGCTCTATATAACTCATACAACCAAGAAGAACCTTCATGAATATTAATTACCAACAGACGTCACCTGCTACGCACGCGCAAAACGAAACTCATAGTCCTACTAATGTAAACACATCTCTAGAACTCACAACGCCATTAGTAGCTTACTAAAACTTTGACATTGGTAAGGTATTGGACCGTCCGTAAGAAACTACCATCGACTCGCAACCAAAAATAAGCGATGAATCTGCTTATCAGGGGATTTAAGCGAAGACGGAAGTAGTCAGAAGTGAAACCTCTCACACCGACTAGACACTTTCTGGAAGTCACTCCAAAGAGTTGTCAAGCCCTGCGCACTTGCTTCCTGTTGTTATTGTGCTATAGCCATCGACGAGCTACAACTATGTAACAACTATTTTGAGGGGACACTCGTACCAAAGCCAAGTATCAAAGCGGGACCGGAGATAAACAACCCGGGCACGGTGGGTCTTGACGTTTCCTAGCCTGCATGAGTCCGTCGGCAGAATGTCGTTGAGTTCAGGCGGTTGGACTCACACCCCCGGTAACGTTACACCGGACCCGGCCGCCGCTCTCCCCGGTTATGGGGCCTCGCAGTCGCAACTTGGCTGCCACACAGTCCTAATGTCGGTCCGGGTGTCGGTTTGCCATTCTGGTATTCGGCCGCTGTGTCTTCCGGGGGCAGGTGATGAGTCACTCCGCCTGCAACTCAGCATGGACCCGGGGAAATCCGGGGAATTCCGGCTGTCGCTCCAGGACAGCAACGGGACTGGCCGCAGTGTGGTAAGGCAACATCAGCAAGG
Organism: Centroberyx affinis; assembly: GCF_046629955.1. Taxonomy (NCBI): domain Eukaryota; kingdom Metazoa; phylum Chordata; class Actinopteri; order Beryciformes; family Berycidae; genus Centroberyx; species Centroberyx affinis. Next base: position 38,050 of record NW_027280519.1, on the reverse strand, counting down.
GGGCCGAGCAACTAGCTAGATGGGTGGTCTAGTGCAGGGGGTCCCACACTTCCACATCCAGGACCCTCAAACAGATAATTATTAGACCACACACCCACATTTGATAAACTTTTAGATTAGATTATTGTTGCTAGATATGATAGGTGCTAACTTCTGGGGAGTGAAATAACTAGGCTACTGAAATTTAACTTTACCTAATTTTACTGGGAACCCCCTGAAGGACCCCTGGTAGTCTCTGGACTTGTGGGGAACCACTGGCCTTAGAGGTTAGAGAGACAACTGGAGGACTGAGGTTCACGTCCATGTGTTGGCAAGCATCCGCACTGCTGAAGTGTCCTTGAGCAAGACAAGGACAGATCCAGGGTTGCCTCCCTGTAGCTCACCATGACCTCTGACCCCACTGTGGAGGGCAGAATGTAAAAAGAGAATTTTCCTACTGGAATTAGTGAAGTATTAATACATTTAAAAAATTTGATGGCATTAAGGACATGAATGCAGAGTGAGTTTTTTACAAACTTCTGTTATAGTTGTTACCGTGTTTTCAATGACTTCGAAATGGAAATATTTGCATTATTGATTGAGGTTATTGACTTCTAACATACTGTATAGTGTCAGACGACCAAGAAATCAATAATTATTTTATATCTGAGTTTGTTACAGTACATGGAGATATTGATTTTGTTTTTATTTTGCCCAACACAGGAATCACACACACAGTAACACACATATTTCACATTTTGATCTGACGTAACTTATAAAAATGCTGGTGGTCATCATTTTCCTTCCCCAATTCTTCCTCCTTCATCTCCTCTATCTCTCTCTCTCTCGCTCTCACTCACTCACTCTCCCTCTCTCTCTCTCTCTCTCTCTCTCTCTCTCTCTCTCTCTCTCTCTCTCTCTCTCTCTCTCTCTCTCTCACTCACTCACTCACTCACTTCCTCTTTTCCAGTCCATCGCTGAGTTTGACTTGAGGATGGTGAACTACGAGGTGAAGTCACCCAAGTGCCATGAGCTGAGCTTGGCTGCGCCTCCACATGACCGCATCAGCTTCAACTTTCGCTGTGAGCAGGAGGCTCAGGAGTGGGCGACCGTTGTGATGTCATCACTGAGAGAAGCGCACAGGGGTCAGTCGTCCTTCCTGTCAAATACTAGTTTACGGTATCACTTTTCTTTTAGGTAGCATCCAGTGGAGAAAGATGGGAAACATGGGAGATAGGATGACTTGCACCAAGGCCATGTGAGCGATTTCAAACCCACAAAAGTCATCTGTTCTCAAGGCGAAGAATTAATTTGCCATGTAGTGAACTGGGTTACTGCATACTAAGTTCGATTTACAAAACGTTTTATTTATTTATTTATTTTTGGGGGGGAACAAAGGAGCTTTTCACTGCCCTGCTCAGCTCAGTGTGTGCTCACATCAAGACTCCCACCGCATTACCAACGTCAAACTCAACCTCTCTGACTGAGCTTCTCCTCCTTCCATGTTTTGGCTTCAGACATTTCAACCAAAATGTTTGCTTACATCATGTACTCTACTCTACTGTTAGCTCTTAGTTAATCAAATACATCCTAACCTGATCTGTCGCTCATTCTTCATAATCCAAAAGGCAAAAACACCTCCTAGATCAGCACTAAACATTACTCTGAGATACTTTGTAAATATAGGCCCTGGTCTTTGTTCATTTGCCTCACCTGTTCTACTTGAACCTCTGTCTGAAGAGAAAAATAAGATACAGTGAGATGAACTTTGTTGTCCCCATGCGTCTGCAGTGATGATGATTGCTATGTTCAGACACTAAAACCGAAGACAAGAGTGAGATGATTGAAGTTGGATAGCGAGAGGACTTGGGTAGAATGTGAAAGAGCTGAATGTTTCCTGCTGGTCTATTTCTAGTCTTTACTATCTGTATGTGTACCTCCATCTGTATCTAAATACCATAATTGGCTTTCAACATCCCACAGTGGCAGACTCTCCTGCAGCTGATGACACACAGCGCCCCCTGGAGGCTCTGCAGTTTCAGAACTCTTCGGCCTTGCAACAAACAGGTGTGTACTCTAACATCTTCCTACCACTATAAATTGTATGGAGTGGGCCCCAGTTCATCTGTCTGACACACAATCTTGGACGTCACTGATCGGATTTTGATGAAACTTTTCAACGCTCCATTTTGGCATTTTCAAAATGACACTGATTGGCCTCAGGCGGGCGCTACAACATTTGTTTAGGCTAATTGTACGTCATGCATGATATCTTGGATGCCACTGATTGGATTTCCCTGAAACTTAGGGAAATTATGCTTCTCAATGTTCCATTCTGGCATTTTTAAAATTACACTGATTGGCCCAAAGGGGGACTCCATCATTTGTTGGGGAAGAAGTGTTTACTGTTGCCTTGTTAAGGAGAGTGTGCAGTTCACCCTCAGTAATTCATTTGCATTCACTCAAATGGGTAGCTTCAACAGTTTGCAACCTGATGATTCTCATAAAGTATGGCTAGCTACAGTATGCTATATTTGTTGCTATGCCAACTCTTGTGGTAACCAGGGAGCTAGTCAGCAATCTTTCCTGTTTTTTCACTCTTGTTTGTATATATTTATACTACTTTGAAGAACATGTTTCAAGCAGTACATTTCTGCTGGTATCTACTGTGCGTTCTTTACTGTGATTACTGTGATTATTTACTGTACTTTGCTGCGCCGACGGTACTTTGCTGTGCCTAGCACTGATTGCATCACCGCTGTATCTTGGATGTGATTGCTATATTCAGACACTACAACTGAAGATACAGGAAAGTGAGATGATGGAAGTTGGAGCAGCAGCTGAACTCTAGTATTAAGACTTGACTGACATTTTATGGACATTTCTATACCGGTAGTCCTTTTCAACCACTGTGGCACTCTACCCTGCTCTGTGATGTTGAATAGAAAAGTAGGAGTTTTAACATATCAGCCATGAATATATATTTTTTTTTAAAGTGCTCTTAGATATAGATAAGACAGTAGTATATAATCTCAACCACTACGAATCTATACTTTCTGCCTTGTGCGTCCTCTGCATTCCTGTGTGTTTACCTGTGCGTGTGTGTCTGTTTGCTTGTGTGTTGTGTATGTTTGTGTCTTTCTGTGTATGTATGGATGTATCAATCTACAGAGGAAACGTGCGCTGAGCTGACCCGAGCCATAGAGGCAGGTGACATGCAGGCTGCTTCTGTCTTTGCTGCCACTCTTGCCCATCAGCATGCCGCACTCAAGATCCAGCCCTCTGCCAGGAACTATGACAACACTGAAATCAAGTAGGAGGATGATTTAATAGATTTTAACACTTCAAACCTTGATTGACAGTCGTGGATTATACATTGGCACATTGTTGACTCAAAAGAGAAAAGAAAAATCCAGGTCCAAAATAAATAGTTTTATATTTTGCTGTCTTACGTTATACAGGAAGATGATGTAGGCTTTACCACGGTGTATATACTGTGTGGCTGACGGCTTGTGATTCATTTTTCCTAACAGCTTGGCTGTTGTAGTTGAGGATTCTTCCTCTTCCTGTTGTGTCACCGTGAAAGTCTTCCCACATATGACTACTGCAGCACTGAAACAGCAGGTTAGTCTGAAGTGTGTGTTTCACTTCTTCATTTATGGCCTCATGATCATCACTACTATTCTGCCTAGTCGTTTAAAAAAAAACGCGCTCTCTCTCTCTGCCTTCTTCTCTCTTTCCTTCTCTGCCTCCTCAGATGTTCCTTGAGTACGGCTTTCACCCACGGGTGCAGCGCTGGGTGATCGGCCAGTGCTTGTGCGCCGACCAGCGTTCTCTAGCCTCTTATGGCGTTCATCAGGACGGTGACACAGCCTTCTTGTATCTCCTGTCGGCCCGCCACGCTCGCCTGACACACCAGCTCCTCCAGCAGGACCAGGAGAGTGCCCTCCTCCTCAACCCTCCACCTCCCTCCCTCCCCGCTCCTCCCCTTGGCCCTTCCTCTATAAACGGCCCCTCATCTCAGGACCGGAGGCCTTTCACCACCCTGCCCCTGAGACTCAGCACCAGCAGCAACACTGGTGAGGCTGTACCCCCACATGTGCGTTTGTCACAGTCATCCATGCATGCATGATCAGAATTGATTTAATTTGCCAATGATCGTGTACATGGAATTTTACCTGGTTAATTGGTGCTGAAACATTACAACACAGTAACACAATATAGGATTGACACACCAGCTGCACAACAAAACTTAACAGGACCTCATATGTAGTGTAGACAAATTATATACAATCTTCAAGCATACACTCATAACCGAAGAATTGTTCCAGGGTAGCAGTATTTGCATGGTCACAGATACTTATATGCACTTGCATGCATGTAGAAAAGGTTACAACACATAAAGGCACAAATACATTCACACACGCAAGCTTGATGTACACACGCACACATAGATCTTACAGTGGTTGCTGATTACAGAGCGTTTGTCTACTGCCCTCCACAGGCCCAAATGCTTCAGGCGGGTCAGAGAGGGGAAACATCAACGAGATCAGGGACCTCATCAACCTAGAGATGCCTCAACTCAACGAAGCACTGAGCCCCAGCAGAACTTCCACCCAGGTAATGGATAGCTGTCAACAGGACCAGATCACAGTTATGGTGGCATTGTAGTTGTATACCATTCAGTAGTAATTTTAAGTGACTCTCTATTCACACACTACCCAACTTGTCAATAATTCAGTATATTTTACTAGCCGCTGAAATAAAAGCACTAATCTGTGTCTCAGGGTTGGTCGTGCCCCTCCTGCACTTACATCAACAAGCCGACGCGGCCGGGCTGTGAGATCTGCAGCACAGACCGGCCCGAGAGCTACATCGTCCCGGGAGGGTACCGGCCCGACGCACTGGAGCTCAGACGGATCCAGCAGGAGAAGGAAGCTGTCAGGCAGTACCAGCAGGTAGGAAAAACACACACATACACAAGCACATCACACACACACAGTCACACGCATACAGTTATACACCCATATGCATGTGCACATACAAACACTGACATTTACACAGGCAGTACAGTTGTGGACACGCACACTTGCTAACAATTTCTTGCACACATACACACTTACCATAAAACATTATTTTGGCATGTGCCACAGGTAAAAGAGAGGAAAGCGTGCACACAAACACTTTGCTTCATGTACAAATGAAGAGACACACATACCATTTGGTGAAGATTACGTAGATGGGCTCATCAGATATAGACTATATAGCAGGCCTGGGTCAATTTGGTAAAAAGGTGAAAAACAACAAAGGGCTCCTAACCTGGCCAAAATACTAAGCAAACTGTGGAACACTGGCAATGCGTTTTGTATCAATACTCTTCCTCAGGCAGCAACTCAAAACGTGTTGCCAAGTATGCATAAGCCAGTGATAAGCATTCCACAGCTTTCTAATTCGATGTTTTTTAATGTAATGTTAAGCTTGAATAAATGTTCTTCACATTACAAGTGGTTTCCCATCCCTCATTTGTTTGAACTTATTTGGACTGCCAGATAAGTGGTATATAATACATCAGGGCAATAGTCGGGTAGTATATTAACTTTTAAATACTTTCCTGTGCTTGTCTAATCTTGGCACTCCCATGCCACTCTAGTGTGGCAAGCTCCACCTATTTCCTTGCCAAGGAGGTGTTAAAACAAACACAACAAATTATTTGCAAATGCTGTCTGACCCATACCTGCTGTATAGTAAGAAGAGCTAAAGGGGCAGTCACAGACGGGGATGGTGGTAGACATTAGGTGAGGCTCTCTCAGGTTGACTCTCTTCTCTTCTGTCTCTTTGTTTTTTGAAGGAGAAAGGGAGAAGAGAGGAGCTGAGGAGTGCTGGGGCTCAAAACAACTCACTCCTGTACAACCTGGACCAGGACTACTAAACACACACAGGCATACACACACTCCATGTTCATTTTAATTTTATTCACAGACAGTTGCAACTTTTAGCACTGATTTTATTGCACACACCAGGCACTCACTTTTAGATTACATCCGTAAGAAATAGCATCATGCACAAGCTCAACTGAAACTCTGAATACAAATGCTGTATGTCTGCATGACTTGAAAGCATATGGTTCCATCATTTCTGTCCCAAAGTTGACATGTATCTATATAAGTTAGAGAGCTCTAATTCGGGATGCATCGATACCACTGAAACCCATTTTAGCCTTATTTTAGCCTAGTATTGGTCCAATATCCAATACAAGTATTGGTATAGGTGCATCCCTAGCTCCAGTGTTTTGCATGTTTATGAGAAAGTACAGCAGAGAAACTGTACTTAAACTGCAGAGTCCACATTTTGCCAAAATGTGCCAACTCCGCTGGTGAAGAGACTATGAAAGACTGTTCTATTCTTGTGTTGATAATCCATCTGGATGTTCATGGTCATTGTTGACTGTCAGCATGGAGTGGCTGTTTAATGAGCTTCTAAAATGCAGAAGTTGCCACTAAATTGAATGTATTGTTAATTTTGCACTGTCTAATTGTATATATTCTGCCAAACAGATCAAAATAAAATGTTTTTACACAATTTGTGTGTGTGCACGTGTATGTATGCATTCCTGTCTGTGCATATGTGAGAGAAAAATGTGTGTATGGATGCATAATTGTTTATTTAGCCTATAGTACTTAATTGATTTTGTGCATTGCTAAGCTAATTTTGCTCCTCCATGATACCACCTGTAATGGCTCAATTTCCGAAGCATACCTTTAACCCTCCCAACAACACCGCCCCTTGTCCCAGGCGAGAGAGGAGGAGCGCAGGGAGAATTTTGCCCGGCTGGTGATGCTGGACGGCCAGGACCTGGTGCCCAACCCAGAGGCTGTGGACTGTAGGATCTGCTACCTGGACCTACAGCCTGGGGAGGGGGTCCTGCTGAGGGAGTGTCTCCACTGCTTCTGCAGGTAAGACGGAGGCGAGGGTGAGAAGAGAAGAATGGAGGAAGCAAGGATGGAAAGGGTTAAGATGCATGAAAAGGGAGGAGAGGTGGCATCATGTCAAGCGAGGGGAAAAGGGAAAGTACTTGTGTGAATGAAGAAGACTGGACGAATGAGGAAGTTCTGGCATTCGGCAATCAGCAGTTAAGATGAGGAGATCAAATGGAGGGGAGAAAGTGTTGAAAGAATGGAAAATAGATGCATGGAGGGACAAGTACTCTTTCCCCTGGTCTGTGTCTTTACTGCAGCGGTGCAGGTAACACAACACAGACAAGAGTGGGAAAGTGATGCTGAGATGTTTGCAGCCTGATTTAAATGAATTTGATTTGAAAGATTAAAGAGAAGTAAAAAGAACTTGGATGATGCAGCTGATTCTCACTGTGTGTGTGTGTGTGTGTGTGTGTGTGTGTGTGTGTGTGTGTGTGTGTGTGTGTGTGTGTGTGTGTGTGTGTGTGTGTGTGTGTGTGTGTGTGTGTGTGTGTGTGTGTGTGTGTGTGTGTGTGTGTGTGTGTGTGTGTTTGTGTGTGTGTGCAGAGAGTGCCTGCGCTCAGTGATCATGCTGTGTGAGGAGCCGGAGGTGGCCTGTCCCTACAGAGATGACATGTATGCCTGTGACTGCACCCTGCAGGAGAGGGAGATCAGAGCTGTGAGTTGCGCCAACACACATCTTTGCTCTGATACAGTAAACTAATATGATGCTGCTGTAACCACAGTGCTAGCAGACCGTACTGATCTGGTCACTGAACTGGAAATGAATAAGGACAATGGAGGATCTCTCCTTTTCAGAGTTCAGATTATTTAATTGCTGTTGTATTTACCGTTTTTTTACTTCCATAGTAACCCTTAAGTAGTAGCCCTTTCCATAGTTAACCCTCTTCTATAATCTTTCTTTCCTTCTCTCCCTGACAGCTGGTGTCACCAGAGGAGTATGAGCGCTGGCTGCAGAGAGGGCTGTCGGTGGCGGAGTCTCGCTGTGAGGGCAGCTACCACTGTGCCACCCCAGACTGTGCGGGCTGGTGTGTGTACGAGGACACCGTCAATGTCTTCCACTGCCCCGTCTGCAGCAAGCACAACTGCCTGCTTTGCAAGGTGCATAAACACTCACGAACATACACACAATACAAGGTTTAAGAATTTATTGCCATATTAAAGTTGCTAGGAATTTGCCTCGACATGCTCAGGATAAACACAGAACAAGGTATATAACCCCCATACCTTACCCATTATAATATAGGCCAGTAAAATAATAATAACGTTTAGTAACTTTGTATATAACAAAAGACATAGAAACAATGTTACACAAACATCAGCACAGTGGCAAAAAACCAAACACGTGTGCACACTAATCAGTCTGACAAAGCTAGTTAATAATTCTATGCACGGATTGCTATATAGAAGTGTCTTGAAAGAAACTAATGACACTGCACAGCTGTGAATAGCCACATGTTTCTACATGGTCTGAACCTCTGTGAGCTGTTGAGCACTCTGGCCGCCTCAGGGTAAACTGCTGTTGAAAGACAGAGATGTTCGTATCTCTATGCATCTGAGTCTTTCCCTGAGGGTTGGGGATCACACACTCATGTACACACACAAAATATTTTTTCAGATCTCTCTCTCTCTCACTCTGTTTCTCTTTTTGTCTCTGTGTCTACTCAGGCAATCCATGAGGGAATGAACTGTAAGCAGTACCAGGATGATCTTGCGGCCCGTGCAATAAATGACTCTGCTGCCAGGAGGACAAGGGATCTGCTCAAGGTGAGCCATAATGGGACACATTTGTGTGTGTGTGTGTGTGTGTGTGTGTGTGTTAGCTACATATTGTCTAACATTGTATTTGGAAATGCAATTAAATGTACAATATGAGCAGGAAATATCTATGCAAGAACATATCCATGCAACTTTTTCATATAAACAATTGTCCATTGTGCTACTCTCTGTCGCTGATTGACACCATGCAATAGTGATTCAACCTATAGCCAGTTCATGAAAGCTTTACTTTTTTCTAAACACCTATGAGGAGGTCCCCCTTTCCCGGGAAAAATCCTCTGCTGCACAGGAAGTGATGCATTTTACATTTATGGAAGCGACAACTGTGGTTTGTGTGGAATAAATATAAGAAGGTAGAAGAAATATGAGAACCAGCAGTCTACACCACAGCAGTGACTGCTTATCACCACAGGTGTCGCCAAAATCAAGAAAAAGAACCATGCGTTGTCACCTTAAGTGCAAAGATTAATGATGTTCAACATATATATGTATATTTTTGTTTCACATCCTCACTGAGCAAACAAAATCTTCTCCATCTCCAACCCTCTTTCCGTTTCATACTCTTGTTCTTTCTCTATCCCACACTCACTTTCTTTGTCTCTCTTTCTTACACACACACACACACACACACACACACACATAAATAGACTCTGGTGCAGTCGGGGGAGGCAATGCACTGTCCCCAGTGTGGCATCATTGTGCAGAAGAAGGAGGGATGCGACTGGTTGCGCTGCACTGTCTGTCACACTGAGATCTGCTGGGTGACCAGAGGGCCACGCTGGGGGCCATGGGTAAGAAGTCCTGTTATGTCTCATCAATACATCATTGCATCAACTTTCCAAATGTGCCTATCTGATCTCGTACACCCCCGGGCTTCGTAAATTATGATTTGGGACCCAAATTTTGTTGCCGTCTACTTTTACGGAGGCCCAATGTTACAGAAATGGCAATATGTTTTAATAGCCTTGGTTAGATAAACTCTCAAAAAGAATGCACATCCAAAAAAGCCGCAAGTTATTGGTCTATAAAGCTTCAAAGACATTATTGAAATTTCACTCTTCTCTCCATGCAAATAAAATCTGAAGGGTGGACCCTAATGAAGGCATATAGCTAAAACATGTTGGTAAAAGTAAAACAGTTTTTATTTGAATGTTTCATGATTTATTCACCAGATTTGGTCCCAAGGTGAGACTATATGTTTCAAACTTAGTGTGAAATGTTCAAGACCCTTACCTGACTCTGGTCCTTTCCAAGGGTCCTGGAGACACCAGCGGGGGATGTCGCTGCAACGTCAACAAGCAGAAATGCCACCCCAAATGCCAAAACTGCCACTGAGAATGGACAGGTTGTAGGAGGGAACGAGTGACTGAACTGAAACTGAACTGAGAAAAGACGAGTGAGGAGTACAGAAAAGTATATTTAAGCCAAAGCTGACCATGCAGGACTGTTACATACAATGAAAGCACATGCATCCCTGTGGAATAACAAACACCTGTCACAGCTGGAGACATCCCCAATGTTCTGTTAGCAATGTTGTATCTGGCGGTTGCTGACAAAATAATCTGTTTCCTTGGCTTTCCAGTGTAATCAGAACAACAGAAATTATATGTTGACACTTTCACAAACAAACAAGGAAATGTGGGCTGTTTGATTTTAACAATTCAGTGTTTAGTATAATCAAATGCCACACGTCTCCAGTGATGACGGGCCGTCCTCAGAATATCTAGAAGTATGCGGGTGATGTATTAACTTTCATTGCATGCTGTGCCTTTTTAAAAATGATTGCACTGCAAATTTAGCAATACAGGTTTGTTGTTTTTGTTCTGCTACTTAACAGGAAGCATTAAACTGAAGTGGCCTTATCGTAATCAAGTTCGAGTTGTGTCCTTGATGTGCAAGGACACTACTTGCATATCATATCTGCATAGAGATAGATCAACATGTCTATTGAGTTAGATAGTTTTGTGTGTGTGTGTGAGAGATAGTTTGTGTGTGTGTGTGTGTGTGTGTGTGTGTGTGTGTGTGTGTGTGTAAGAGAGAGAGAGAGAGATTGTGTGATTGCATGTGTGAAAAGAGCACACTTCTGATTGTAAATCTGAATCTGATTGAGTCTCATCTCTGACTTTGAGTGTAAATTTGTCAGCTGGACTAGCTGCGTTCTATTTATCACTCACATGCTTCTGTAGTCCACAAGCAATATTGTCCTCATCCAGTGGTGTAGAGGTCACTGAGGCGGTGGCTGCACTGTACTGCTGACCAGATGGGTATTGTATGACACCATCAATATGTGTCAAAGACTGTATTAATTAATATTCTGATATTAACTGCAATACTGAAGTATTTTGTTTAAGTTGAGTTGAGCACATGTAAACACATTTCGCTGATAAGCTCATATCCTGATTATAAGAAACTCAAAATGATAATGAGGATAATAGCTGGGATAGTAAACACCTTTGTTTTTATGGCCTCTGAAAGTTCAGTTTCCATAGTAACATTTGGAATACTTTATAATTCATGTATGCATGGATTTGTGATCCGGATATGATGATCCATACAAACAAACTTATCCTGAATGTGACCTTAACAAGGATATGAGCTGCTGTTCTCACCAGCTGCACTCTCCTGACAAAAAGAGGAAGGTGTTCTCCAAATACCAGAGTTCACCCTCCACCACACTACTGCGCTCCCTGAGAAGCTATGACTCTTGTTAACTCTTGTTTACTGTTTGTTGTGAGTAAAAGAGCAGCTCTCTGCTGCTGATGTACCATTGTGCCTTAATTATCAATAAATACCCTTTAAACTCACAGTTCTGTGTGTTCCTGTGTGTGTGTGTGTGTGTGTGTGTGTGTGTGTGTGTGTGTGTGTGTGTGTGTGTGTGTGTGTGTTGGTCAGCATCTGATACCATCAAATATGTATCAAAAGGCAAAGAATTTGGGATTGCCAGCGGTTAATATTGTATATTTCATGGCCATAGATGGATACCCCAACCAGAAAGTCCTACAAGGACTTCTTGGTCTATAGTGACCTCATCATACTTGGTGTTTTTCTATCTCTTATGGTATCACTATAATATTCCTTACAGTTTTGTTTTGCTATTCTTATTGTATCCTTTATAAAATTCATCACAGGATCACTGTACTTCTGTGTAGCTACTTCTGGGTACATAGATGATCATTTTAAGAGATGTAGACATTGCATTTAACTCCATATGACTAGTTACTAGACCACAGATGTTACTTTTCAGCACAACACATGCTAATACCAATAGGGATGCAGTGGAGGTTAATCCAGGTTGCACCTTTTATTTGCAGAAGAGACTTTACCCAAATGTTTAGGGTGATATAAATCTCCATGACCTAAACCAATATGATACATAATAGGAAGAAGAATCAAACTGATGCAAATTATGAGGATGAGGTCCTATAAGGGATAAAACACAAATGAATGCTAGAAGATCACAGACTGGAGGTTATATTTTACCCATCTTTTTATTTGTCATCAGCTGTTATTACAGTCAATTGGACGAGTTTTGATAAAATTATATTCTTACCAGACTGGAATGTAAACTGTACTGAAAATTGGAATTTAGCCTAATTTGTCCTGCTGACGTCCTCCGGTAATGACAGTCGGTCTTGCGGCTTGTTTACACCTGGTGAGCAGACAGCGACCTTGGCTGTCCGGACACTTAGGTTAAAGGTTATAGGTTAAAGCCCCTGCTAGCCATAGTTTGGAGTTGGAGCAAGATAACACCTGGTATGAGTCGGAGAAGCAGATAGGCTGTGTGAGAGGGACGCACAGAAGAAAATGTGACTACATGTCAATAGAGGGTAAATGTGTCTAAAATCCTATTAATTATGATTGAATATGTGTTAATAGATCTATGCTTATAAAGTTATTATTAGCCATAATTAAACACCCACAGATACCCGTGCGCAATTGCGCACAAATGCAAAGTCTATCTCTCCCTTTAGGAATTTCAGCTTACAAGAGAAATCAAATATTAGCCTATCATTCCCTTAAAATATAGGTAAAATGTAGGAAAACAGCTGGATGTCTTTGCTAGATTGTAGGCTAACCACGTGCTGTGAGTAATTCTGCCTCAACACCATAGGTGTCATTTACACTGGGGACGCTGGGGACATGTCCCCACCACTTTTTGAAATGGCCAATTTTGTCCTCATCATTTTTTAAAAGCATAATTTTTTAAAAATGTTCTGAAAATAGCTTGCACTAAGAAATGTTAACTATATAGAAGAAACAAATGTGCATTGTCCAAAAAAAGTAACAGAAGCTAAAACAAAAAAAATCCCCCCTAGCCTACTGATTCTAAAATGACCCAAAAAGGTGCATGCGCCGATCAGTAACTTTAACAAATATTTGACATGGTGTTGCAGCTGTGGATGTGATGCATACGGATGACTGTACTTGTGCGGTCGACGTTGTTGTGCGTTTTATGCTGAGTATTTTCATATTTTCGACTCTGTAGTAGCCTAGGCTATGCCCTTTTGATGCACCTTTATGCAATTTTTTTCTCGCCATAATTATCTACTCTGACCTCATACCGATCCCCCCATTACATTCCCTAAAATCGCAGAAGACTGTTTAAAAAATGTTTTTTCATCTGAGCCCTTATGTCCCCACCACTTTTCAACACAAAGTGACGCCCTTGGCCATGATACATGGGAAGTGTTGTGAAGCAATGTAAAGTATGTAAGTATTTTTTCATTATTGTCCTATAGCCAGTGTGGTTACATTGATTTTGTCCTGCTTGCCAGTCCCATCCCTGTGAGCGATACTTCCCTTCTCCACAGCTTCAAAATGTTGCTTGTACATCTTGGACCTAAAGCTTGTGATACAACAAGCAACATTTTGAAGAAGATGACAAGGCAACGTGTCGGTCAACAGGAATTGAAGTCAGACTTGCAGCATAATACCATAGCATTAGGAGCTGCCATGTAGACAATGTGAGTGTTTATCCATCTACTTAGGCTGTGTAATCCTGCAATGTTGACCAAAATGTTACACAGTGTGCGTATCAAGGATATAAAAGTGCTGACACACCTGGCCGTTTTTTAGGGCAATGTAGGCTACACTCCCAATACCAACCAACTAACCAAGTCAAAACACAGGATTAACATCTATTCAAGTGTTGCCTTGCAAAAAGACATTCCTGTGTGATTAAATAAAACATTTAAAGGCAACTTATTGATCGAACTTGATCATCATATTTGCTGACATGTATTTTCCCTGGTCATCTCTGCCTGAACAGTTGAACCAAAACAGAGTCTGTCTGTCATGAAGAGCAGAATTCTACTCCCAGTGACTCAACAATAAGTGCATTCCGTCTCACACAGAAACTTTCTCCCTGAACACCCTCTGTTCATTTCAGCCACCAGTATCAACTGTGTTTGAGTGCTTTTACATCTCTGCTGTAGTTGTGAGTTTGGTAGTTGGTTTTATTGTGTCGTTGTTTCTGCATTGTTGATTTGTCATCCAATAACAAAACATCGATGGACTGGATTGAAGGAGAAAGGGTCATCTATAGACCCATCAAAGTATGTGAGGATTGTTTATTGCTGTTAAATTGTAAAGATTTTGAGCTGTAATTAAATGTAGCATAAGAGGCTTTTGAGTGACATTATCGCATTTCCTTCAAAGGCATTGCTCAATGTACCGGTGTACAGAGACACTGTACAGCTCTGCTGGGAGTGGAAGTACTATGAAGTACAAGTAAGAACCACTTTTGTTTCAGGCCCACACAAAATAAAACACCTGACAAATTCTGGTAAAGTGTCTCCTATGATTATACATGAGAACATTCGATGTTTTCTGTTGTCTTGTAGAAAAAAATGATGGTGCAGTTTTTGAGGCGTCAGCAACAAAAGCAGGTCCCATCTGAGCTGACAGCTGAGGACATGACTGACTGGCTGGTGGAGCAGGGCAAGACATCTCTCAGGGAGCGGTGAGACAGTCCACCACTCAATCTATCTTAAACTCTGCTCATGTTAAAGGAATAGTTCACCCAAAAATGAAAATTCAGTCATTATCTACTCATTATCTACATTATCTAGTGTAATACATGCAGTGTTTGCAAACATGCAAAGTAATTGCTTTAAAATAGTATTTATATTTTAAAATCTTGTGCTTTTATTTGGAAGGCTCTTGTTTTCTTGTTTACCTATCGAGGCTAGAGTATGCGCAAACGTGACTGAATTTTCATTTTTTGTGTGGATTATTCCTTTAAGCTAGTCTGTTACTAATGAGAATAAAATAGAGCAACAGTTAAGATGTACCTTCTGTTTTCTTTCTATTTGAAGATTGTGGAGGTTTGATCTTGAGAGTTTTGATGAAAGTGTCCAGCCTCTCCTCACACTGGTAAGACCAAGAACATGAAAAGACAAAGTTTGGAGTAAATTATCACATAACACTAGATTGATCCTGTAAATATGTCAAATCTGAATGGTGCATCTCATTTCTTGTTTCAGATGTGGGAGGTGAACATCAGTATGAAAATGATGGTTATTGAGTTTTTAGCCCGAATCGTGCTCAACTCACATGAAGCCAACAGTCCTTGTTTTCAGTAAGTCACAGTTATGAGATAAGATGAAAGTCGAATGATTCCTGTGGGGAAATTGTGTCTTTTCAGAAAACCTGTATTTCAACTCATTTTGAGCGACTCTCATTGACAGAGACCCTCAGATCATCCGTCTGGCTGACAAAGCCATCAGGAGCCTGATGGAGAAGCAGCAGCCCAGCTCCAGCCTCCTCGGCCCCCAGGAAGTGGTGATGCGGGTTGTCCCCAAAGTCCTGCAGGGCTTCTGGATTAATCCGGCGATCCTCTTGTCCGTACCCCCACTGCAGCTCAGCGACTTGGCCGTCGGACTCACGAAGGCTGTTCAGGATAAGCTGTCCACCTCTCTGACCTTCACGGACCGTCAGGCCTCCTTCTCCCGCTCCATCCGGGATGAGAAGGTCCTTTCTATCCAGAACAAGGTCAGAGAGAAGTACACTCCAGCCGTCCTGCTGGAGGAGCTGAAGCGCTTTGGGCCAGAGCTGCTGACCAGGATTGTTGACGTCACAGTGGGGGAAATCTGTGTGATGTTCGAGCCACAGAAACACATGGAAAAGTCTGAAGTGCTGGCCACCCAAGAGGTAAGAAGACCTGTGCAGATGTACGACTGAGTAGCTGGATACTGAAGATACTGTATAGTAAAAAAGAAAAAAAAAATGTTTCTAAAATTCAAATGGCTTCTCTCCCTCTTAAGGTGGAACTGGAAGAGAACACAACACTATGCCCAGAAATGGACTCTGCTGTTGGTTCAGCTGCTCTGGTTCCTCTGACTCTCCCGACTAAAACTCCTGTGGTTCCTCTGAGCCTTGCTACAGAAGCTCCTGTGGTTCCTGTGAGCCTCCCTACTGAAGCTCCTCTGGTTCCTCTGAGCCTCCCTACTGAAGCTCTTGTGGTTCCTGTGCGCATCCCAACTGAAGCTCCTCTGGTTCCTCTGAGCCTCCCTACTGAAGCTCTTGTGGTTCCTGTGCACCACCCAACTGAAGCTCCTGTGGTTCCTGTGAGCCTCCCAACTGAAGCTCCTCTGGTTCCTGTGAGCCTCCCTACCGAAGCTCCTATGGTTCCTCTGAGCCTCCCTACTGAAGCTCCCGTGGTTCCTTGGAGCCTCCACACTGAAGCTCTTCTGAGCCCCCCCACTGAAGCTCCTGTGGTTCTTCTGAGCCTCCCAACTGAAGCTCCTCTGGTACCTCTGTGCCTCACTACCGAAGCTCCTGTGGTTCTTCTGAGCCTCGCTACCGAAGCTCCTCTGGTTCCTCTTAGCCTCCTAACTGAAGCTCCTGTGGTTCCTTTGAGCCTCCCTACTGAAGCTCTTTTGGTTCCTCTGAGCCTCCCTACTGAAGCTTCTCTGGTTCCTCTGAGCCTCCCAACTGAAGCTCTTGTGTTTCCTCTGAGGCTTGCTACTGAAGCTCCTCTGGTTCCTGTGAGCCTCCTAACTGAAGCTCCTGTGGTTCCTTTGAGCCTCCCTACTGAAGCTCTTGGGGTTCCTCTGAGCCTCCCTACTGAAGCTTCTCTGGTTCCTCTGAGCCTCCCAACTGAAGCTCTTGTGTTTCCTCTGACCCTCGCTACTGAAGCTCCTGTGGTTCCTGTGAGCCTCGCTACTGAAGCTCTTGTGTTTCCTCTGACCCTCGCTACTGAAGCTCCTGTGGTTCCTGTGAGCCTTGCTACTGAAGCTCCTGTGGTTCCTCTGAGCCTCGCTACTGAAGCTCCTCTGGTTCCTCTGAGCCTACCTACTGAAGCTCTTCTGGTTCCTCTGAGCCTCCCAACTGAAGCTCCTGTTGTTTCTGTGAGCCTCCCTGCTGAAGCTCCTGTGGTTCCTGTGAGCCTCGCTACTGAAGCTCCTCTGGTTCCTCTGAGCCTCCCTACTGAAGCTCTTCTGGTTCCTCTGAGCCTCCCAACTGAAGCTCCTGTTGTTTCTGTGAGCCTCCCTACTGAAGCTCCTCTGGTTCCTCTGATACTCACTGCTGAAGCTCCTCTGGTTCCTGTGAGCCTCCCTATTGAAACTCCTGTGGTCCTCCCAACTGAAGCTCCTGCGGTTCCTCTGATCCTCCCTACTGAAGCTCCTCAGGTACCTCTGAGCCTCCCTATTGAAACTCCTGTGGTTCTCCCAACTGAAGCTCCTGCGGTTCCTCTGAGCCTCCATACTGAAGCTCCTGTGGTTCCTCTGAGCCTCGCTACTGAAGTTCCTCTGGTTCCTCTGAACCTCCCTACTGAAGCTCCTGTGGTTCCTCTGAGCCTCCCTACTGAAGCCCCTCTAGTTCCTCTGAGCCTCGCTACTGAAGCTCCTCTGGTTCCTCTGAGCCTCCCTACTGAAGCTCCTGTGGTTCCTGTGAGCCTCGCAACTGAAGCTCCTCTGGTTCCTCTGAGCCTCCCTACTGAAGCTCCTCTGGTTCCTCTGAGCCTCCCTACTGAAGCTCCTCTGGTTCCTCTGAGCCTCCCAACTGAAGCTCCTGTGGTTTCTGTGAGCCTCCCTACTGAAGCTCCACTGGTTCCTCTGATACTCACTGCTGAAGCTCCTCTGGTTCCTGTGAGCCTCCCTATTGAAACTCCTGTGGTCCTCCCAACTGAAGCTCCTGTGGTTCCTCTGATCCTCCCTACTGAAGCTCCTGTCGTTCCTGTGAGCCTCCCTACTGAAGCTCCTCTGGTTCCTCTGATTCTCCCTACTGAAGCTCCTGTTGTTCCTGTGGACCTCCCTACTGAAGCTCCTCTGGTTCCTCTGATCCTCCCTACTGAAGCTCCTGTGGTTCCTGTGAGCCTCGCAACTGAAGCTCCTCTGGTTCCTCTGAGCCTCCCTACTGAAGCTCCTCTGGTTCCTCTGAGCCTCCCAACTGAAGCTCCTGTGGTTTCTGTGAGCCTCCCTACTGAAGCTCCTCTGGTTCCTCTGATACTCGCTGCTGAAGCTCCTCTGGTTCCTGTGAGCCTCCCTATTGAAACTCCTGTGGTCCTCCCTACTGAAGCTCCTGTGGTTCCTCTGATCCTCCCTACTGAAGCTCCTGTGGTTCCTGTGAGCCTCTGTACTGAAGCTCCTCTGGTTCCTCTGATCCTCCCTACTGAAGCTCCTGTGGTTCCTGTGGGCCTCCCTACTGAAGCTCCTCTGGTTCCTCTGAGCCTCCATACTGAAGCTCCTCTGGTTCCTCTGAGCCTCCCAACTGAAGCTCCTGTGGTTCCTCTGACCCTCGCTACTGAAGCCCCTGTGGTTCCTCTGAGCCTCACTGCTGAAGCCCCTGTGGTTCCTCTGAGCCTCCATACTGAAGCTCCTGTGGTTCCTCTGACCCTCTTTTCTGAAGCTCCTCTGGTTCCTCTGACCCTCCCTACTGAAGCTCTTGCCATTACTGCAGTCCAGGAAGGCTTGACCAGCAGACTGGTTGGCCCTGAAGAGAAGGAGGTGCAACAATCCTCTGACACCACATCAGGTAGGAGTTCTTCATCAGGTCCGCTCACACTGTAGCTCATGTCTACTTCCATGGTGATGAATTGAGGCATTGTCCTCTTTTATTTTTCAGAGATCAAAAAGACCAAGAAGAAGAAGAACAGAGTCTGGCGCTTCTTCCGTCGGCTGGTCCAAACACTGAGGAAAACAGCCAAGGAAACTGAGAGGGACTGAAATCCCACGGCAAAAAAATAAACTCAGTGTTGCATTGCAATCAGTCCATGTCAGTCAATTTTTTTTTCATTTACTGTGAATTGATGCATTATAAAATTCTGAAATTATCATACAGGAATATCCATATACAGTCACCTCCAGAATTATTGTCACCCTTCATGAAAATGAGCAAAATGTATTGTATAAAATAAATAAAATTCTATTGTTTTCTTTTTAATTGATCTCAGAATCCAGAAACTGTATTGCTTTCATCATTTCCTGTTTCACTGGGGTCAAAATATGAGGTTGCATACATGTAAAATCCATTTGTCATCCATTACTTTGTGGAAAATCAAAGAGCTTTCAACTCAGAGACAGATAGTTAAATACCACTAAGCACAGTCAGGGCAATAATCAAAAAGTTTTAGAAATATGGAACAGTTGCAAATTCACCAGGAAGAGGATGCATGTGCATATTGTCCCCATGAACAGGGAGGAAGATGGTGAGAGAGGCAAAGAAGAACCCAAGGATTCACAACTGCACAGTTGAGTGGAATGCTGAGGTTATCAAGTGTCAAAATCCTCCTCCATGTCAACAAGCTCTTTGGAAGGGTTGCAGGAAAGAAGCCCTTACTGAGTGCAACCCATAAACTGAAGCGCCTGAACTTTGCCAAGCAACTACAGTTGAAATTGTGTGTTGTGGTCAGATGAGACCAAAATGGAACCATCGGCATGTTTGGCGACAAAAGACGACTGCATACAAGGAAAAGCACCGGATGCCCACAGTGAAATATGGTGGAGGATCTTTGATGTTTTCGGGCTGTTTTATTGCTAGTGGTCCAGATCTTGTTAAGATTGATGGCATAATGAATTCCACTAAGTATCAGGATATTTTAGTCCAAAACCTGGTTGCCTCTGCCAGGAGGTTGAGACTTGGCCGTGGAAGGACCTTTCAACCAGACAACGACCCCAAACATACATCAAAATCATCACAGAAATGGTTGCAGGAACAAAAAATCAATGTTTTGCAATAGCCATCTTGTCTCCAGAACCCTAGTGAAAATCTGCGGTCTGAATTGAAGAGGGCAGTCCACAAGCACAAACCTAAGAATATCAAGGATCTTGAAATGTTCTGCATGGAGGCACGGTCCCTCCCAAAGTGTTCTCCAACCTCTCAGACAATACAGTAAGAGGCTATTTTACTAAACCATAGAACATTTTATGTTTGAAGAACGTATTTTGTTAAAATAAAAGTGTACGACTCTCCCATATGTTTGAGCCCAAAATATGACTCATTGCGTGTTGCATGCGACCGACCGACCGACCGACCAAAACTTAAATCCGATTGACTCCAGGTTTAAGTTGTTATAGTTGTTGTGTTCTAGTGGTTAAAAGTTTTATTTTGGAGTGGAAAATGCAGAAATCGGACATGTCGGACCTGGAAGCGGTATATTTGTTTACAAGTAGAAAACGGTGGTAAGTCAGTCTCGTCTTAGCTCTTGCAGCCTCTCCTTCACAGTGATGGACTACCTTTACTGACTGAATTAAGTTTCCAGTGTTGTTTTCTATGCCGTTTGGAATTGAATGGGAGTGAATGAGCCCGAGCGGTATGGCAAAACTGATTTTAAAATATCTTTAATTGTGGCACATGCATGTAAAAACAGTCAACATTAAAGGGATGTAAAATGTCAAAAATTAGCAAAAACTCAAATCACGCTGGAGTTGTCCTTTAACATATTGTATGCTAAAGCGTTAGCAAGCGCACAAGGTAGATTTATGCACCAGAGACACAGAGATGATTTTCATATATTGGCTCCCAAAAAGTTGTGTATTCTTTAATGTGTTAATTACCAGTAACCTGATCCCAGTGTTTTGCTACAAAAATGAAGCTCTTCTCCCAGTCCGCACATGAAAGCTAAGAAAGGTTTCATCCCCCAGGCAGTTCTTAAAAGATCCTAAGCCAAAGGTGGCACACTAAAGTAACAGTAAACTTTAATGTCCTCTCATTCCAAGGCAGCACATATAGCACAGGTAATTAAGAGTTTAAAAATGGTTTATTAGAAAATCCACTAGCTCCATGGATCCAAGTGGACTCAATTCAGAGGCATCCGGGCTGTTTGTGCCCAGTGTGCACTGCGGTGCCTAATTACGGTACACGCTCTTTACGCCCATAGACTGTTTACGCCGCAATATGGTGCCGTTCACATGTGCATTTGTACTACATAAAAATTACTAGTTATGAATGTACTTCGTTGAGACCTGTGCATTGCTGGATGGCATGGATTGATAGAGATCAGTGCGTGAAAATATCAGTCTGTTAAAAAGTTGATACTAGCTGGACTTTTGACAGAGGCCAGGTAAACAAACTAGCAATCAGGTAAACTGCTTCAAAATGTTTCGAGACTCAGCAACCCACTGCAACTAGCCTAAACCTAGGTGGTTTCAGCAGAATTTGACAGATGCCAAATGTTCCATGATTGGCTTGTACACCAGGCAGTAGGCTAGAAGTCACACACAGACTTCTAGCCTACACACAAGGACAGGATCCTTGTTGCAGCCAGTGGACATTCACTTACCAGGAGATCAGTGATTTTACCTAAGTCAATGCATGAATTCAATTTTTTGTTTTGATCGTGATTTCCATTCATTGGTTTGAGATGCAAGCTAAAACAGACAGGCAACTCTTTCAAATTAATGTAGGCTGTTTATTTTTAAATTGCTCCAGGAAGTGTCATGAAGCTGTGTGAAAAAGCCTGTTGGTTTTTTCACTAATGACTGGACTTGTGTTAATGAAATGCCTGTACACTGTGTTGTTGTTACAGCAGAGCAGCAGCCGCCACCTGCTGGACCACAGCTACTGGAGGAGCGACAGCAAGCTGTCCGGAGCGAGGCGCCGCGGGCCGCTGGCAGGACAGAGGTTAACACTCTTTACTGTCACAGCACAAAACATGATGTACATACTGTAATATACAAGACAACTGCTCTCTCCTGTATCATATTACATGACCTGACCTCTCTTGTGTTAATGTATCTTCGTGTTTACTATACACTTGTACTTTCCTGTACTTTATTTGGACTTATTTTAATTTATTTAAATTAACTTTCTACTCTGTATTTTCCTACTGAATGTAACATGTGGAAAGGGTTTATTCTCAATTGTACATATTAAGTCGGCTTTGACGTGCCTTGTATTGTGAGGAAAAATTCCTGGTACCTGGAAAGGTAATAATAAAAAGTAAAAATGCAGTAGAGTTGTTTGTCATTGTTTGTGGTGTTGCTGTTGCTCTCAGGAGAGCGAGGCTCTGCGCTCCTCTCCAGCCGCTCCTGTCGGCTCCTCTGGCCCACAGCAGGCTTCCCCTCGCTCCCTCCCAGCTGAGGACCAGCAGCATAGAGAACTGGTCTGCCTCCCCCCCTCCACTGCTAAGCCAAAGGCCTCAGAGGTCAAGGGTCACCGCAAAAAGCAGGCTTGTCCCCGGAGACAAAGCCCTGACCTGCCTGAAGAGACTAGGTTAGCTGAGTCAGCCTCACCTTTCAAGTCTATCTTAAAAACTGACTTTAGATTCTTCTACTATTTCATTACTATTTCTTTTATTTTACTTTGCCTATAGTTTTAATTCATCCTTTCCTTTGCCCAAAGCACTGTGTAAGGTCTCTTTAAGAAAGGGTCTATACAGATAAAGTTTATTATTGTCATTATTATTATGATTGTTATTATTAAAGTGGAGAACAGATCTCCCAGATCTCCACTGTGCCCCTGGTCTCCAGGCTGGCTGGCCCTAGAAAGGCCCTGAAGGCTCTTGGTCCAGAGCTGAGAGACGGCTCATGGACCGACTCCAGACCTGCATCTGCTCAGTCCTTCCCCCAGCTGGCAGACTCCTCCCTCAGGGCTGAGGTACACTCACTGCAATACAGTACAGTACAATACACTAACACACTACAATGCAATACAACACATCGTATCATGTCATATATCATATATACCATATCATACATATAGATTCATCATTTTTCACACGTGATTTCAAAGTATCCTTGATAAATGAAAAAACATACAATTTAAAATCATACATACAGCTTTTCTCTGAGTAACAAGAAGTTGCAAAGTAAGAGTGTTGAAATGCTTGAGAAATGTTTCCTTACAACATTGCTGTAAACCAGTGGTTCTCAACCCGGGGGTCGGGAACCCCCAGGGGGTCGCAAGATCATTTTGGGGGGTTGCGAGATGATTTATGGGATTGGGAAAAAACACATTTATTATCATGTCTTAATTTTTCAGATGTTTCTCTAATTTTTGCTTATAATTAATCAAATGGAAAAACCTGAAATCATTTTTTGGGTGAACTGTTCATCACTCTGCAGCCTGTTGCGCCCCAAACAAAGTGATGCCTATAGGTTTATTATATTGTTTTAAGGGGTCACAAGCCAGAAGGTTGAGAACCACTGCTGTAAACAAAGTTGCCCAGCGTATCACAGAACCTTCTGTACCACTGCTGAGCTGTCCCTTCATCCTCTCCCTCCAACTATTAGGCTCTTGAAAGGAGGAGGAGGGAGGACGAGCAGGAGGGGAACCTGCGGGTGCTCAGTGAGGCCCTGGAGGACAGGTTCCTCCGCAATGCCGCAGTCCTGCCAGACTGGGGCCTCGCCCCCGGTCCTTCTCCCCAGACCGGGACTTGTGCCTGAACAGTGGCTCGCAGATCAGAGACGAGCCCCTACTGATCCATGGCCGCACTGCAGAGCAGTACCAGCAGATTTACCACGCGATCGTGGATCCCATACTACACTTCTCCTCTGGCCGGCCCCGCCCATACACCCTGCAGCTGGGTCGTAAGGTCAAGCAGCGCCTGTGGGAGGCACTGTCCTTTGGCCTGGGAGGAGTGCAGGAGCCAGACATCGAGCTCGATGTCAGCGATGAGCCGAAATGCTCACAGCCTTGCAGTAAGAGGGCCAGGCGCTAATCTAGGCTGCTGGACTAGCTTTGGGCATCTGTACATTGTTTCATCTTAGTTTTATATTAAATAGTACGGTAAAATATAGATCAAATTATTATCAACGAATTAATTTACACATTCTCAAACGTATACTTCCGTAAAAGTAAGGATAACTAATTTGTGGATACTCACCTTAACATAACAAAACATTTAAAAATTAGATGACATTAAAATTAAATGAAATATTAAATTAAAAGATGAAACTTTATTGATGCCCTGTTAGGTCTAAAATAAAAAATATAAAATAAAAGTAAAAATATATAATACCAGTATAATATAATATAAAATAATAAAAACAATTAAACAATAAAATACAGCCAGTTGAGGCAGATTTCCTTCCCCCCTTTCTTTATTTTCGATCACCTCAGCGTCTTGCGGGGTGTTTGAGTGACCCTTGACCCCTGAAAGCTGGCCTTAGCATCTGGCGGGGCCAGTAGGCCTCAGGTAGCGCCTTGCACCTGGGCCCGTGGCGACATGGTGCAGCGTCTGGCGGCCACTGTCAGACCAGGGGTGTGTCAGCAGTGTGTATCTGTAAATAGTTTGTTTTACACTGCTGTGACACAGTTGATGGGTTGGGGTGGTGGCAATACTGGACTATCCAAATCATTGACAGTAATTGAAGCAGGCCTACATTTAAATCTCCTCCACCTCACTCCACCCACTGGCAGTCATGCAATCTGAATGTGTTTTAGAGCAGTGGTTCTCAACCTTTTTGGCTCGTGACTCCTTAAAGTGAGGTGATTCCTACCTGCGGCCCCCAGTCACAGGCTGCATATGAAGAGTGATGAACAGGTCATGATTTTCCCTTTCCAGGTTGTTTCATTTGATTAGTTATCAGAGGAGGCATGGAGGCTGAAAACGAATCAGTATTTCACAAGAAAAAAATAAATAATTTACAGAAAAATTAGAAAAAATAGACATGATGATAAATTTGTATCGTAGAAATATGTTTTTTCCTATTCCATAGGCTAAATAATCTCACAACCCCACAAAATTATGTCACGACCCTCTTGGGGGTCCTGACCCCCAGGTTGAGAACCACTTCTCTAGAGGATCTACATAGACTATTGTCAAGGAATGAATAACAGAGAGTATGTAGTGTTGTGTGTTACTGTAATGCTGCATAGGCTATCATCACCAGACTTTGTCAAATTCCTGTGTGCATGTATGCGTGTGTGTGTGTGTGTGTGTGTATGTGTGTATGTATTACCCAAAGTAACTTCTCAAACCTCACTATTTTCTTTTGTACAAAACAATGTCACATGAACATTACAAAACACACTTCACAAAAAAGTCGCCAAAGCTCCAAAGTCACCAGTCCTCCAAGTGTCACGTCACCACCTGGAAGAAAATAACGCAGGGCAAAGTGAATAAGCAATGCTCTCCCTCAAAAAATACTGTTGAGATGCCTGAGGAGTGAGGGGCGATTAGTGATGGAGACGCAACGCAACATGGAGTGCTACTTAAGTGAAGAGTGGGGCTTTGAGGGGAATTCTGTGTTTGATGGCTCACCAGTGGAGTTGCTGTAGGATGTGATGTGGGGAGAGTCACGTGTGAACATATTGCAGTTTGCTGAGGAGCTGGGCGAGAGAAGCTGGTGCAGTGGTCGGATAGGGAGTGATAGAAAATAAGGGACAGAGGCATGAAGCATGAAGCATGAAGCATGACAGAGGTGGGAGAAGGCAGTTTTAGTGACATGCGCACTTGTAAGGAGTTTTCTAGGAAAGGAGAAAAGGCCGACCGTGGCTGCAAGCACTGGATCGAAGGAGACAAACTCTACCTGGTGTGTTGACAACACTGATTGTGAGAATTCAGTTTTGTCATGCTGTTGAGAAGGATTTGTACAAGAACTTCAGCGACTTGGTAAAGCAGGAAGGGGTGGGACAGGTGCGAGACAGAATCTCTCTTCCTGTTGCTGTGACATACAAAGATGTTTATGTTTCCTCACAAACACAAGTTACATACAGAAAGTGGACAGTGGACACACACACACACACACACACACAGTGATAGATGGGAGGGGATGGGATTCATTTTCTGGTTAATTGATGAATAATTTCTTTTTACATACTTTGGCAATGTTTTTTGTTAAATAAAGCACATTGAATTGAACTGAACTGAATTCAAGTAGAAAGGGGACGCCCTGCCCGTTCATTTGAAGTGCACCGAGTATCTCATTATGCGCAGAGAATTATACAGGTATTATTTTTATTATCCAGGTATTATAGGTGCTGGTTCCAGTCACAGGGGCGTCAATTCACTAAACCTCCGAGGTATGGCAAGGTCACACCTTAATACTATCATTTGCTCCCCAAAACCTCCGGACCCACTTATATCCACGCAAAAGAAACAGTGGTCTTGAAACTTAGACCATTTTCACTTGACGCCCACGGTGCCAGGCGACGAGGGGGAAGTTCATTTTACTGACCCGCTCCTTGCAGGGGGGTGGAGTAAAAGCCTCAGCGAATGAGAAAGCGCTCCGACGCCGACAACGTGGTTCCTGTTGTGTGAGGAAGGAGACGGGGGGAAGGACGCAGGGAGAGACCGGAGAGAGGTGAGGGAGGAGGATCGACTGTTACGGGATTATCAAAGATTAACACCTTGCAAGTGCAATCACCGGAGAGGTAAGTAAAGAGGTCGACTCTCTTATTGTCAGCCTGTAAAAAGCCTTATCTTCACGCTTCACGCTGCCTGTTCGATAAAGAAATATGCACACAAGCTGTGGATCGGCTACAGCGAGAGCGTGCAGCAAGCAACCAGCTGCTCAGTTGTTTAGCAGACAGATCAGGCTGTAGAGTTATGAGGCATAAACATATTGATCTCGATCGCACTGATCAAGGCAATGCAATTCTCTGATTTTATTCAGTCTTCATCATTGCTTGTTGTCTCTTAGGTCTCTGGAATAGCCCTAAAGAAAAACCACTCTATATTCCTATAGGGACTTGTCTCCATGGTGCTCAATAGTGTGTTTACAGTGTGGTATTTATTTATTTATTTATTTATTTATTTATTTATCAGTCTGGTTACAAACAAGTTGATGCAACTGAGGTTCTGCATACAGAGATTATAGCTGCTAGTTTCCAGCTCCTGCCCCTAGCTTGGCTTTTATTAGAAAGAGCAAGAAAAAGAAAGAAAAGATACAACTATGAAGCATAATTTAAAGAAGGCGAAATGGACAGACCATTACATCACATTATGTTATGTATGCAAAGTAACACATTTAAAGTCATGTCAGAGCGATGTTGAGTGTATTGATCGTGTGAGTGATTAGTATTTTCTCATGCCCCCCTAACCCCTTTCCAACAGGTCTCCAACTGATTCCCTTAGCTCTAGAGCATTAGTATTGTTTATAGGGACTTGATGTAGTAGTTAATCTCTCTCTCTCTCTCTCTCTCTCTCTCTCTCGCTCTCTAGTTAATCACAGCCTCAGGAGCAGCCTTTCTCTCTGTTTTCAAGATGGCTGAGACCAAAGGGAAATTCGACTTTGCCATCGACCGGGGTGGCACCTTCACCGATGTGTTTGCCCGCTTGCCAGATGGTCGGGAGAGAGTCCTGAAACTGCTGTCCCGGGACCCGCAGAACTACCAAGACGCTCCCACTGAGGGGATCCGCAGAGTCCTGGAGGAGGTAACGTGATCGGATGGATGGGTGTAGGGAGGAATGGTGGAACATGGTCAGAGAAGCATATCTGCATGATAATGACCAGCCAGGTCAAGTTAAGTCAAATTAATTTAGAGACAACTTTAACCAACACTTGTTTGTCGGAGAAACAAAGGTCATGAATACAGATAAAAAGAGAGAACAGAGGTCACAAATCTTAAGATATGAGTCCAGAGCTTGTGTGTGTGTGTGTGTGTGTCTTTGAATGGGCAGGTAAGGGAGATGGTGCAAGACAACAGATAGTACACATGTGTACGTGTGTGTGTGTGTGTATGCATTTGTGTGAGTGTGTACATGTGTTTGTGTGTATGCCCCTGTCCATCTTTTTCTTCATTCATGTGCGTCTTGGCTGTGTGTGTGTATGTACTACAGCTAGTATTTGTGTATGCCAGCCATGTGCGTCCATCCTGACTCACTGTTGGTGTGTTGTGTGTGTGTGCGTGTTTGTTGACAGGAAACGGGGCAGGTATTTCCTCGGGACAAGCCCGTAGACACCTCTCTGATTGGCTGGATCAGAATGGGCACGACGGTGGCGACCAATGCGCTGCTGGAGAGAGAAGGAGAAAGGACCGCCCTCCTCGTCACAAAGGGCTTCAAGGATCTGCTGCACATTGGCACACAGGCCAGACCCAAGCTCTTTGATTTGGTTAGTAGGGTTTGTTTCCCCACATGAATGATTATAGACATATATACATACAATAAAAGGGTAAAAATCCAGTTGATGTGATCCAGTTTGACCTTGAATAGGGAGTTTATCCAACCATTTCAACTCTCTCTCTCAATTTGGACTCTTTTGGCGTTGAACTTGGGTAATTAGGGCGACAGGGGAAGGGGACAGGCAAAGGAACAATGAAAGTCCCTTGATGTGAAAGCCTTTTGTCCAGGCTGGGTGTTGAAGTGTTTTTTTTTCCTGTCATGATCTAATCAGGAGACACATGTAGAAGAGAATTCCTCTGAAGGTGGTTTCTCTGAACAAAGTCAAATAAAGTAGTGGGGGATTGGAGACGGACGCCAATGCTGAGTACTGCAGCAACAGCCTCATTACCTCTACCAAGGAGGTTATGTCTTTATGTCTTCACCTGTGTTAGTTAGGTTTGCTTGTCTGTCTGTCTGTCAGCAGGATATCTGAAAAATGTATGAACAGATTTCTATGAAATTTGGTGGACCGATAGGCCTTTGGAAAAACAACAATTGATTAGATTTTGGTGGTGATCCAGATCTGGGAGCTCTGCCATTAGACAACAGAGATGGAGACTTGATTCCAAAACCTAATTATACAGTAAGTTTGCAGGTCAATAAGTCAATTAAACTTAAAAATAAGTGATAGGAATAATGTGTTTGGGTGTAACAAGCAGGTTAGAGTATTGTTCAGCTTTTGCGGACGTTTGCACTCTGTTTATCAGTAGGCTACTAAGCAGCTGAAGCCTAAAATGCTGGAGAAGTTATGGCACTGCACAATGGTGGCTAGCTGTGTCATAACACTTCAATCACAACTTGCTATTGGTATTTAACTCATCAGCTTTGACGTATGCCAGCTACTCCGGTATGCTTTGATGGAATCATTCACAGAGAAGTTGAGATAACGATCGTACTACTGTGCTGGGTTTGTGCCATTACTTATCACTGGGGCATTATGTAAAGGATGCCAGAGACTGATATGGTTTCAGCCTGTTTGCAAGGTAAATATGAAAGATAACTTTTTAACTTGTGAGTCCATTATGTCAATAGTATATGTGATTATTTGGTTATGTGAAATGGAGGTTGAGGCTTTGGTCCAACTAGAGCCAGGAGCAGGATTGACTGTGGCATGTATACACTCGCACCCACACACTCACGCACATGCACATTTATTCGTTCATTTATTCGTTCATTCATACTTTATTTATATTGGTAAAGGTGTGTTTAAGGGTTAGCAGGGGGAATTATAGGCTATGTACAGTATCATTTTGCACTATACATGAAGCACTGAGCACACATAATAACACCTGCACAACTACACACACACCAATACACTCAAATGGAGCATCATAGCCAGCTAAAGAAATGTTTTTTGACTATGCATGTGTGTTCATGAGAGAATGGAGGCGGGTCTTGGAGTTTGCCCCCAGCCCAGTGTACCATTAGTTGTTAGTTTGATAAGTGACCATTAGTTGGTCACTTATCAAACCTACTCATCTGCTTTTACGTTTACAGTTTAGGCATTCAGCTGATGCTCTCACCCAAAGCAAGCTACAAGAAATGCAGCAGTAGAAAACACTAAATTCCTCAAGTGCAAACATTACAGACAGCCAGTAATATGGAGTGTCAAAACAATAGTGCCCAGTCAAAAGAAGTATACATTTCATATGACAGGTCATCTTTAGGTTGTATTTAGGTGTATTGAACATTTTCATTTCAAATTTGTTTTAACTCTGTCTTTCTTGCTGACAAAGCTGAGGTCAGTTCAGCATCAATATGGGACTTAATGGGATTTTAGGGTGTAGATTGGACTCTGCATCAGAATACTCAGGCACAGTATAGGATAAGTGGCTTCCTTATCACTGGTTTTTGAGTCCAATCCTTCAAGTTTCAAAGAGAATTTCAATTTATGCAAACTGGAATTTGAATTTTATATTTTTCACACAAATTTCCATATTTTCCTTCTCACTTTGATAGAGTGCCAAAAATCCCCAAATGAATGTGTTTTGAAATAACTAGGACAAAAACGGTGGTGTTTCCATTATTTTGTCCGTTACCTGCTAATTGTACCTAGCACTGTCAATGCACCGCTAGTTAAAAGCAGATTTACCCAGACCAATGTATGTTTTGTGAAAAAAAAAAACTGCCCCAGCACCCAGTTTACAGGACAGTGTATGTATTGGTATCAACAGGAGGTTTCAGTGCCTGAAGTGCTGTATGAGGAGGTAATAGAAGTGGATGAGCGAGTTGTTCTCAGGCAAGATGGCTGCCAGCTGCCCAGGAAAGATCCCAAACGTGTCGTCACAGGTATGAAATGATCCGGTGTCCACTGCCATGCAGAGCTACAGGGCAGCAACTGCATAAGAGCATTATCTCATGTCCTGATATAATATATTAATATTCTTGGCACAGAAGTGGATAATATACAGTATATGGTTTAGTAGCACCTATTGGTCTAATATTTGTTCAAATGTAATCTAAACTTCAGTCATGGCATTTGACCTTTGGAAAACCCAAGAAGCAGTTACTGCTGTTTACCTTAGTAGGGCAGTCCACTCTGTCCACAGACAAACATTTGAGTGCTGTAAAGTCTCATAACCTTTCAGTCAAGACCCTAAATGAATCACAGGCCTTTTTTCTTGTGGGTTTGTTTGGCTGCTATATTTCTTTCTACTCATGCAAAATTTAGTTTAAGTGATATTATGTAAATGATATGCATGGACAATGCGTAGAGAATAACCTTCCTACTCCAGTCAGAATAGCAGAGTCACTTCCCATCTTCCATCGTAGGTTGAAAACTAATCTTTTCAAAAAAGTACCTCATGTCACCCTTACTCACTCTAATTGCACTCTAAAAAATCTGCTATCTATTTCCTTAGTACTCATTCTATTTCTTTTCGCAGCACTTAACTCTAATATGATCATGCTATAGTCACAGAAAAATGGCAAGCCCACTAGGTTCTGTGAAATAATTGTAATGTACTCAGCTTGTATGCTGTTGCTCAGGCAGTACGGGGGACTCTCTGGAGGTGTGGAGGGAGTTGGATCTGCAGCGTGTGGAGAAAGACCTGAGAGGGGTTTTGTCCCGGGGCATCACCAGCCTGGCTGTCCTGCTGCTACATTCATACACGTAACTACAGCCCATATCTGTACTTTCAGGCTGAGAGATGTTATTTTATCATCCTCCCGTTCTCACTACTCCTCTCTGTCTGTCGCTCTGATTCTCTCTGTCCTTCTCACATAATAACTCTATGTCTGGGAAAGAGTCTATTTCTGTAATCTTCTCTACTTAATTATGTTGATGTTCGGTTACTTAATTATGCAATTCCTGCTCTCTTTGTCTCGTCTCTGTCTTTCTCTTCATATCTCTCTCTCTCCCTCTCTTTCTCTCTCTCTTTCTCTCTCTCTCTCTCTCTCTGGGTGTGGTGAGTATGTATGTCAGAAGTATCTGGTGTCAGATTGCCTGGTTTCTGATGTCTGTGGAACCCATGTGGCTTACTGGGTGGAAGTTCATCATTCCCTGCCCTTTCCTCCAACTGTCTTTACTTGAAATCCACTCCTATTCCTCTGTAAAAGTAATCAAAGCAGCTAGATTGAATCACATTGAAAAGACACTTTCAGGGAACCAGAGCTTGACCTTCAAGATGTTCTTGCCTCCTGCCATGTGCGATAGACAGAACACACACACACATACCATCCAATAGGAAAGAGAGGAGGGAGGGCGCCTTTTAAAGTGATAACAAAACACAATACACAGGACTTTGTGTAAGGCAGCAGTGGAGTTGCATAAGAGCTTTATGTTTGATTTGCATTCCACCTCCCCCCCCCCCCCCCCCCCCTCTCTCTCTCCCTCTCTCTCAGATGGTGTGAGCATGAGAAAGCGGTGGGCTCCCTGGCACGTCGTCTGGGCTTCAGCCAGGTGTCTCTGTCCAGCGAGGTGATGCCCATGGTGCGGGCGGTGCCTCGGGGTTACACCGTCTGCGCCGACGCCTACCTCACACCCAAGATCCGTCAGTATCTGAAAGGCTTCACCTCTGGCTTCAAGGGCGGCCTGAAGGTGTGTGCTGTGTGTTCTCACGTGGATGTGTGTGTGTGTGTGTGTGTGTGTGTTTCTGTGTTTTTGTGTTACCATATGTAGAATACAGTTAGTCACTTGTGCTCACCTTTCATGCCCACCCATTCAATTTTATATTCAACATTCACACTGTTGATGTCGTAAAAGTTGCCCCAACCTGCATGAATACATGCAGGATTTTCCAGATGTTTCTTCTTGGGTGTGGAGCAACAGTGCAGTAGCAATGCAGCAAGCATTTAAAAAGTAGAACATTGATGGTTACATCCAAGAATCATGTTACTGGCCAAATTAATTAATATACTTTTTTCATCGCAATATGACTCTCAATATGATACTGTTATTAGGCTAGTTAACTGTCAAAAGCAGCGGAGAAACAGAGGAAAACTTTGCAGAAGTTTACTTTCTAGTGCCTTGTATAGAGTTAGCGTAACAGGCAGCCAATCAACAGCCTGATACAGAGCCATTGTTTTGCCTTGATTTGATTGGCTCACGGTCAGAGACTGTGTACGGTGGTCAGCGGGAAGAAAGTTTGAGAACAGGCAAACACCGAAGACTGTATATAACTGAGCCATTCAAATGTTACTGATTTATCTGCTAAGACCAAAAAAATGACCTCTTCCCCCTCCTGTCTCCCTCTCTGCTCAGGATGTGGATGTGCTGTTCATGCAGTCGGACGGCGGCCTGACTCCCATGGAGCAGTTCTGTGGCTCGCGGGCCGTTCTGTCCGGCCCGGCGGGGGGCGTGGTGGGTTACGCCATCACCTCGTACAGCCAGATGGAGAAGAAACCCGTCATCGGCTTCGACATGGGCGGTGAGGGGGGAATGCACTGTTAGCAGCTGGAACATACACTGCATGTACAAAATATTAGGGACATCTTCCTCATATTCAGTTGCAGCCCCTTTTGCACAATCCACATCTCAGTCATCTCAAAGCTTAAAAATCCTTCTCTAACCTGTCTGCTTCTCTTTATCTACATCTCCTCCTTTGTGACTGTATAGTTTAATAAGGGAAATTAATAAGGCATAATGGCTTTTGCCTGGCTTCACCTCATCAGTGTACTTCATGAAAAGAGTAAGCATCCCTAATATTTTAGTAGTACTATAATAGTTGTACATATACATTCTTTTTATGTACAACTTAAGGGTGAGGAATAGGGATAATGTATGAAACAGTTTGATGAGGATCCTCATCATCAATTGTCGCATTTGATAGTTGCATTTTTCCTAACCTTTTTTTCCAGATTTTTTTTGTTTGAAAGCTAAAAATGATGTTCAATGTTCATTTACAGCTGAACAACCCTTAACTAACATACATCTCATATACACTATGGCAGAGCAGTGCTTCTCAACACTCTATGATTAACCAACTGACAACATAACCAGCCTGTTATTGTTCAACCACCAGAAACTAGATTTCTGTGTTTCTCAGCCAGGAAGTGGGGGTTGGGGTTTTGGTCCAGCGTGGGCTGGGAGGCCACAGTGAAGGGGGTGGAAAAGGCTAATGAGACAATTCAACCTAAAAAGAGGAGGGACGGGGTTATAGATATGTTGACACTAGCATTATAGCAGGGGAAAAGAGGCAGGAAGCAGTAAGTTGGCACTGAGATCCAGGTGTTAAAGGGGGATAGGGAATGGATGGAGGGGGTAGCAAAGCTTTTGGGAAGAAACTGGAGTGTTGTTGAAGAGCTGTCCGAGACTCTGATTCGCTAAGAACGTGTTAACACTGCAGTCCTGATATTAATATAGATATTCTTATCAAGGTGTCTGTATACTTAAATTCATGTGTATCATTTCGTAGGCCTGATCAGTGTCAGTGACCTTTTTATGTTCCTTTCTTTGCTTTTATGTTTCTTGCTTTGGTTACATTGCCTTTTGCATTTACTGTTGAGTTTATCGTTTCTGTTTCTATTCACTCCTTTGTAAAGTGCTTTCTAACTGTGTTTTGAAAAGTGCTATACGAATAAAGATAATTATTAGTTTCAAAAAATCTATCAAGTGAAGATCAAAAATCCCAAAGGTGACACACTTTCCTTATTTCCTGATTCCTGGTTTTCTGTCTTTCCCCTGCAGGAACGTCCACAGATGTGAGTCGGTATGCGGGCCAGTATGAGCACGTGTTCGAGGCCACCACCGCCGGAGTCACGCTGCAAGCACCTCAGCTGGATATCAACACTGTGGCTGCAGGCGGAGGGTCGAGGCTCTTCTTCAGGTCAGTCGCTCACAGAATCGACACATCGATGCCGGGATGTCGGCCCTGCTGCGGTTATACTTGTTGTTCCAATAAGACTTTTCCTGTCGCACCAGGACATGTTAAGTGAGAGATCTGGATGCATCAAAAGTGAGATTCTGCTCACATGGCTCTTGAAATCAGATTTGGAAGTTGTCAGGTTCGCATTGTAATTCCACATAAACAGGACTGAATCCAGTTGCTGTTATTTTACTTAATTATACAATTCCTGCTCTTTTTTGTGTCCCATGGTCTCTCTCTCTCTTGCTCCTTTTTTCACTCCTTCCCTCTTCCACTCTGTCAGCACGTCTGGGATGTTTGTGGTCGGGCCGGAGTCTGCAGGCGCACATCCAGGACCGGCCTGCTACAGAAAAGGTGACAGATCTCTCACGTTTTCCCCCACCCTTCATCACCCTCTCCCTTCATTTCTATATTACTCTTCCCCCCCTCCTGTCACTGCTTTTGTCTGCTTCTTCCTGTCTAGATCCTGGTTATACATTTCCTACTACCTCTGCGTCTCTCTCTCTCTCTCTCTCTCTCTCTCTCTCTCTCTCTCTCTCTCTCTCTCTCTCTCTCTCTCTCTTCTGTCTCTTTCTCCCACCCATATTTTCTCTTTTCCACCCTCTTTGTTTTCACCCAGTCTCAGATATACACCTAATCCGCGCTCCATGCTGTCAGACAAAAATCCATGAACCTGTAGCATCTGGAGAGCCAGAGCTGGTTTTGTTTGTTCTGCTGTCCCGTTCCCTCCCCCATCTTTGGATTGATAATCCGGTTTAGCTGCGTAAAGGCTGAACATTGGCAAAAGTCCAGGCTCCTGCTGAAATTCCAGATGACATAACTCAAGCTTCCCACACTGTAGCTGTAATATGTACTTCATACACTGCACTACACCCTGACTTCAGTATAGGAGTTTCCTGTAGCAGTCAGTTCTATTTCATCCAACATTATCACCCGTGCCTTTCCCTGTTGTACTTGCACACATCTTAGACATTTATATGACATAAAACAGCAATAGTGTTAGTTTAAAAGCAATAGTGATGTTAAGTGTTTTGACTGTCATTTTCTGTACAACAGTACACCTTTACTTGCAGATAAAACAGCCATTTAGTGATGCAAATGACCCACACAGGCCTTCATCAGGCGATTTGTTTGTACTTGCACACTTACATCTATAGGCACATACATGGTGGTTACAGGATGATGAAATCGTAAACTATTTGCATTATAATAATATACAAAAAACTACTGTTTCAACTTCGTAATCTCAATCTCAATCTCAATCTCTCTACCTTGTTAATCTCTGAAAGGCAGCTCTGTGAAGTGAAGCATCTGACACAAAAGCGTACTTACAGTATAAACACTGTAGTCTTTAAGAGAACCTAAAACAGCATTAGTGATGGTGCGTCTCTGTGTGATTCTCCCAGGTGGGCCTCTGACTGTGACGGATGCTAACTTGGCCCTGGGCCGACTGTTGCCTTCCTTCTTCCCGCGGATCTTCGGGCCGGGGGAGAACGAGCCCCTGTCCCTGGAGGAGACCATGAAGCACTTCCGTCACCTCACCCAGGAGATCAACCACTTCCTGTCTTCCAACCAATCACTGGTGCTAATATTTACAGAGATATTATGTTACATTGCTTATTTAAAGATGATATAATGATAATTTCCTTAATAATTCCGTAAGGGATTAGTAATGATATGACTTTTTGTTTATTTGCAGGCTAGCAGCAACGGGGCTGACCACTCACACAACAGCACAGCCCCAGGCAGCAAATCAGAGATGAGTGTGGAGGAGGTTGCCATGGGATTCATCCGTGTTGCTAATGAGGCCATGTGCAGGCCAATCAGAGCTCTGACGCAGGTAGTTTGGGTGTTGATTGGAACTTGATTTGATTCTACAACATAAGCTTTATAGTAATAACTTAAAGTGTTTCCCCTCTTTGTGCCTCTCTCTTTGGGGAGAATTTTATGCTATTTATTACATTTTGAGTTATTCAGTTCAAGTATGTATGTGTGTGTAGTGAATGTTTGAAATGTGTCTTTTACAGAGCTGTGTCTCTTTTTATGGGCTCACCAAGACAAATTCCTAACAACCTTTGGTTGTAATGGCAATAAAGTTGACTTTGACTTTGATACAGTCAACCTCTCTGAGTTTCTCTCTCTCTCCCTCCCTCCCTCCCTGCAGGCCAAGGGCCATGATACATCTCAACATGTGTTGGCGTGTTTTGGTGGCGCCGGAGGTCAACACGCCTGTGCTATTGCACGAGCCTTAGGGATGAAGACTGTCTTCATACATAAGTAAGGGCAATAGTATGCATGTGAGTGCGTGTGTGTGTGGGTGAGTCTTGGAGAAAGAGAGACAGGTGTAAAAATAAAAAATCACTTACAATGAAAGGGGGCTCAGTGCTTGATGGGTGCAGTCAGACCTCATGCTGTCATGTTTGAGTGTTAGTGACATGATGATTCATCCCTCTGGTTCAATAATTTGACAGAAGCCCAAAATGCTTTTCTGTCTGCTTCTGTTCATCATTTGTGACCATCTTCAGTGCAGTATTAGTGGATGTGCACTTGCAAACGTGTGGAGTGCATCTTGCTGTCTATGTACAGTATGTTTGGGTTCTGTACGCTAGAGTGAAGTGTGTGTCCGGTCGTGTGTCTGTGTCTCTCTCTGTAGTAAACACTCCTCTGTGTGTGTGTGTCAGGTACAGCGGCGTGCTGTCGGCGTACGGCCTGGCTCTGGCTGATGTGGTGGAGGAGGTGCAGGAGCCGTGC
Source organism: Centroberyx affinis (assembly GCF_046629955.1). Taxonomy (NCBI): domain Eukaryota; kingdom Metazoa; phylum Chordata; class Actinopteri; order Beryciformes; family Berycidae; genus Centroberyx; species Centroberyx affinis. The sequence continues at coordinate 770 of NW_027280519.1, read as the reverse complement.
TCCCTGCAGTACGACCAGCGCTCCTTCAGCGAGCTGGACCGCAGGGTGGAGCTGCTGTCCCAGCGCTGCCACCACACACTCCACGCACGCGGCTTCACCAGGTCGGGGGTGACACACAAGCACACACACACTTTATTCATATACACTAGTGTGTCCCCTGGCCCTGACTTTTGACCGGATAAATCAGTTCATGCTACACTAAAACTCCATTACAACAGATTCTAAATTCATTTGAGTGGCGTCACAGCCTGTCTAGGTATGTTGGTGTTCTCTACCTTTTCACCGATTGAAGCACTCACAACACTTACATGTGTATATACTGCAAACTAGGGTGAAACTGATGTATCGGTTTGCCAATATACACGGCCGACATTGGCCTTTTAGTAAACATATATGATGGAGTTTGCTCCCTGACCACAGCTACATAAAAACAGTCTGTAAAACCTGCGATGAAATCTATTTTCTCTGCACATTTTACTTATTCACTTAATTGTTCGATAATATCTTTTGTAGATTCATTTGTCATTTAAATGCCTAATGTATTCTAGAGTTTCCCCTACCATTAAATAAGTTTGTTGGGTCACCCTGCTTTAACAAGTTACCAACCCTCCTGAAGGAATTATTGGATGGGGTTTTATAGGAGTTTTAGTTTCCCATGGTCTAAAATTTTGTTTCAGAGGCTTTTCCACCCTGACGAATTCCGGGGCAAATACTGAATCCTTGAAAATTGTCAAATTTAAAGATCTTGAATAGTGACAGAAAATATAATT